>NC_141920.1:32529439-32680954 GCF_057802395.1 Ceratotherium simum simum | reverse complement strand
GATTGGCCCACAAGGTCTAGACACTAATTTCACAGACTCTGAGAGCCTTGGAGCTGAAAGTGGCTTTGGAACCTCCTAGTGGTTCTATAGGAAGGTGAAATGCAGGAGTTTTCTCAAAGCTTCTGGTTCTGGGCCGGCTCCGTGGCTTAGCGGTTAAGTGCGCGCGCTCTGATGCTGGTGGCCCGGGTTCGGATCCCGGGCGCGCCCCAAGGCACCACTTCTCCGTCCAGCGCGAGGCCGAGTCCCACGTACAGCAACTAGAAGGATGTGAACCTATGACATACAACTATCTGCTGGGGCTTTGGGGGGAAAAAAATGAATAAATAAAATCTTTAAAAAAAAAAAAAAAAGCTTCTGGTTCACATGCTATGTTAATTAATTAAAATTTATATTAGTTGGATCACACAAGGCCCTTGTCCCCAAGGAGGTCACAGCTGGTGAGCAAGACAGGAGCTGCACATGAGCAACACTAACGACAGGTACGGGGCAGTGATCTTCTGAGTTTAACAGATGATCTTGGGGATGGCAGGAAAGAGAAAGAGCGGGAGGGAGTGTTGGTGATTTCACTGCTGTGGTTGATGCTCCAGCGGGAACAGAGATGAAAAATAGGCTCCATCTCTCGTTTCCTCCAGCTAGAGCCCCAGGATTCATAGAAATTAGATCATGTGATCAGTGTTGATATTAAGTAGGAGAAACAGCAAAAGATCTTCTGCTTCTCCCATGGGAATCTTATTAGGCAAGTTCGTGTGCTTTCGAAGGCAGCTAGGAAATGTGTGATAGGGGTGAATGCTGCATAGCAAGAAATTAGAAGCAGGAAAACATAGCAGAAAGTCTTGAAGGACTGCCATACCCTAAGGACACCGGCCGGGAAGCACAGCCAGGAAAAGGTCCCGTGTTTGCTCTGTTCTTCTGTGTTGGTAGCTCTTGTATCGTCTGAACCTGGAAGGGCGTCCGGGGGAAACCAAGTTAATAGCCTGAACTCACTGTTGGCAAAGGCCCACCTGTCATCCAGCCTGTTGTTTCAGCTGATCTTCATTCCACTGCCAGTTCAGAGCTGGGCAAGGTGCTGAGGGTTCCTTAAGTTTTTGTTTCTTCTGCTGCTGCTAACAACCTCTGTGAGAGTGTTTGGTCTCCTCTCTTGGGTGAAAGAGTAGATCATTCAGTCTGGAGGTATTAGGGGTATGGACTGAGGAGTAGCTTTATCAGGTTCAGTTTTATCAAAGAATGGGAGAAATACTCATCAGTGTTCACACAATCCATAATTTGTTTCAGATTCCCTTAGTGTATTTTCTTCAGAACCATATAATGTTAGGAACCCATAGTGCCCCCAGTGTGATAGACACCACACAGACCTGGTAACAAGCTGCTTACCAACCTAGTATGGGTGTGAGATAATGGAAATATATATATTGGTCTCTGCCCCTGGTTTCTGGCACAGGCTCCTAAAACCCTTGTAAATTCCTAAGTGATATGAGCACTGGGAGCATCTTTTGTTCTCTTGACTCTGGGTGGGCTCCTCGTTGGCTCCTGGGTGGGGGCTGGTCACCAGAAAGACCAAGCCATGATTAGAAGCTTAGAATTTTCAGCCCCACGTCCTATCCTCCAGAGAGGGGAGAGGGGCTGAAACTAGAGTTAATAATTGAGCATGCCTACATGAGGAAGCCTCCATAAAAATCCCAAAAGTAACGGGGTTTGGAGAGCTTCAAGGTTGGTGGACACATCCATACTGGAGGGTGGTGCACCCCAACTCCACAGAGACAGAAACTCCTGTGCTCAGGACCCTCCCAGACCTTGCCTTATATATCTCTCCATCTGGTTATTCATCTGTATCCTTTTTCATATCCTTTAATAAACTGGTAAACATTAAGTGTTTCCCTGAGTTCTCTGAGCTGCTCTAGCAAGTTAATCGAATCTGAGGAGGGATCCTGGGAACCTCCAATTTGTAGCCAAATGGGACAGAAGTTGTAGGTAATCTGAGGACCTGCTACTTTCTGTTGGCACCTGAAGTAGGGTGGGAGCAGTCTTGTGGGACTGAGCCCTTCACCTGTGGGATCTGACACCGTCTCTAGGTAGATGGTGTCAATTAATTTAAATTGTAGGACACTCAGCTGGTGTCACAGAGAATTGCTCGGTATGGGGAAAACCGCCCACACATTTCGTGACCAGAAGTGAAGTATTCTGTGTGAGTAGTGAAGGAGACCCATAGGGAAGAGAGACACGAGAGGTGGACTGAACTGAGTTTTTCTAATGTGAGGAGATATTGCAAGTCCACAAACAAACCCTAAGTGTTTAGGTTTGAGTTCACATGGGGTGCTCTCAGAGTGCCCAGGAGGGACCCTTGCCCAGCCGTGTAATAGGCATGGACCTGGCTGGTCAGACGAAGATTCCCGGGAGAGCTGACATCAAAGTCCTGAACCATGTCTAGTGTAGCAGGTCAAGAGAGGGAGATGGAGGGCCTTTCAGCCGGGGGAGCACACGGCCGTGTCCTGCTCTGGGCACAAGTTTAGTACCAACAATGCAGCAGGGTTGGGGTGGGCAGTGGGGCTGCTGATAAACGGTTGTAGCAGAATCAGTTGTGCTTGAGTTTTGGGGGTGGAGAATTCCTGCTATGGACGCTGGGAGGAGAAGGGTCTGGAAGATAGGGAGGCGAGTGAGGGTGTTGACAGTCCAGCTGAGAACTGATGGTGGCCCGGTCCGGGAGAGCGGGAAGGAAAGGAATGCTTTCCTTCAGCAGATGTCTGTTGGGGGCCTGCTTCCTGTGAGGCTCTGGGAGCACAGCCGTGAAATCAGACCAGGTTCCTGCTCTTGTGGAGCTGACCTCCTGGTGGAGGAGACAGACAGTGAACAGATAAGCAGAAGCATTGTGTGGTGACTGGTGACAAGTTCTGTGAAGAAAATAAATGGAGGAGGGGGGATAGTGGGGAACAGTACGTGAGGTCAGAGAGGAATCATTCAGGACCTGCAGGCCATTAATTTATCCCTTAAAAAAATATAGGTTTTTCCCCGTAGGTTCCCCTAGGTTCAAGGCTCTGCGGAAGAGCAGTGAATTAAATAGACAAAAATTCCTGATCTCGTGGAACTTCCATTCTGGTTGGGGAGACAAGCAATACACCCTAAAAATAAGTCAAATGTGTAAATGTTAGTTATTGATAAGTACCAAGAAAAAAAATAGAGAAGAGGGGTAGAAATTGTTAGGGGTGGGTGTTGAAAGTTCAGGTGGCCATGAAAGGCTGCAATGAGAAGGTGGCATTTGAGTAAAGGCCTGGAGGAGTTGAGGGAAGCCCGTTATGCAGTGTGTGGGCAGCATGTGCAAAGGCACTGAGGCGGGAGGTGCCTGGTACCTCTGAGAACCCTGAGGAGGTGGTGTGATTGGACAGAGATTATGTAGGCCTATAAATTATGTAGATTGTGGCCCTGATAAGGATTTTGGCTTTTCCTGAGTTGGATGAAAAGCTGTTGGAGGGCTTTGAGCAGAGGCAAGACTGCTCTGCCTGGTTTTAAAAGGGTCTTTCTGGCTGCTGAGTGGGAAGCAGACTGAAGAGGGATCAGGAGAGCAGTCAGGAATTGACTGCCACAGAGCAGGTGAGCTGGCAGTGGCTCCAGCCAGGTGCTGGTGGTGAGAAGTGGTCAGGCACTGGAGGAGAACTGGTGGGCTGGATGAGGGTGGGAGCAGGAGGGGAGGCAAGGATAGTTTCAGGTTTCCCCCCGAGCATCTGGAAGATAAATTGGCCAAGTAATGAGATGGAGGAAGACTGGGGTGAGCAAGCTGGGGGGCGGGGGAGTCAGGAGTTTGGTGCTGGCCGTGGAGACACTGGGTGGAAAGCTGGACTTGAGATGGTGCTGTGCAGGGAACAGTGTGGGCGGGAGCTGCTCATCGGCGTGTGAGATGTATTTAAAGCCAGGGACTTGGATGGTATCACCTGGGGGTAGAAGTTGCTGAGCGGGAAAGGGGATCTGAGGGTCCAGTGCGAGGAGCCGCAGTGTTTGGAGGTGTGGAGGCTGAGGAGGGCCAGCAAGGGGACGGGTAAGGAGTGGTTGCTGAGGTAGGCAGGGAGCCAGGCAAGCCTTGCCTGGGCAGCCGGTGGGGAAGGCGGGCTGGCTGAGGAATGGGATGGGCTGCTGGATTGGGCCAGGGCTGGGCCTTTGCCAGGTGAGTACCGGAGAGGACAGTGGAGTTGAGGTTTGTGTGAGAGTGATTGCAGTGATGGGCCGTGGGCCCTAGTGGTGTAAGGAGGGAGTTGGGGCAGGGCTGGGTCAAAGGTTTGGCAGGTCCACTGTGGTCAAGAAACTGTGGAAATTGGAGTCCTTGGGGCATCTAGGAGGAAAGGCATGCGGGTGAGGAACGAGCAGCTTTGAGAGGTGGTGAGTGGGCAGAGGTGACCAGATGGTGCTGGGTCGGATGTGGGCAGTGAGGTCCAGCGGGAGGTCAGCAGGAGTTGGGACTGGCCTCCTGGGCCCAATCGATGAAACATGAAACATGCAAACATAGGACGCTTTTTAGTTGTTAGGTTGGTGTGGGGAAGTAACGAATTGATAGAATGTGGAATTAAAGATTGTGCTCTTTCGTGATGCTCTGTGTTTGTTTACAGTCAGGAAGGCAGTGATTCCCTTGCATCTGAGAAGTCTTTTCCATCTTCTTGTCTTCTCTCAGCCGGGGAGCAGGTTTGCTGCTCTGTTGCTGAGAATGACCACCTGAAATCAGATCTGAACACTGTTTCATTGGCATCTTCTGGCACAGAAAACAGTTCTCGAATACACCAGTTAGAAGGAGGGTTGTAAAGAGGTCACACACAGGCAGGCATTATAAAGTTTGGGTTTGCCTGCAGTCCTGGTTTGTGCCTGTGGTTCCTACATATTTGTTGGAACAGTTCCCCTTTACGCTCACAAGGGCCCCCTGGTTGGGATGATAAATTATATGGTCACCTCAATGACAACCAAACTTAAGCATATGAAATAGTTGAAAACATTTTTAGCTCTTGAGGAGAAACTTTTTGAAAGGTCTTATATGATTAGACTTACACAAAAAAAACCTTTTCCCTGATTATAAAAGTAATAGTTTCCTAATAATGCTCATATTAGGAAATTTGGAAAATACAGTAAAGTGTTTACGAGATAAGGAATATTTTTGAATTGGATGGTTGTGGAATCGATCAGAAAACACGGTTGGGTCCCCTCCTTCCCAGCTTCTGTAGTTACTCTACTACACATGACTTCTCCTCTCCTGTGAATTTACACTTAGGCTAGACGGGACCACTTCTGTAATCCAACACGCCAGAGAAAAGGAGTGCTTTCCCTGTTCGCTGTTAACGTTTTGGGGATTTTATCAACATCAGTAAAGACATTGTTTCTGTCTTTCAAATTATAGGTAAAGGAAGGAAAGTTTAAACGATAAGTAGTTAGTAGAAGGTGAATGGTTGTGAGCAAGTCTCCAGAGAAAGGAAAGGAGATAATGACACATAAGTCAGCAGAAGAGGCCTGATCCAGGCAGCCTGCCTGGGCCGGGGGGGGGGTGGGGGGGTTGGGGGGTTCGGGAGGGGCCAGCCTGGAGGAGGGGCGGCCAAGAACTTGAACAAGAAGGGGTGAGCTCCCTCCTGGGAGAGGCCCGGGACCCTGGACAGTGGGCAGTGGCTGGACGGGGGCGCCGATGGGCGGGAGGGGGGCAGCTTGAGGGGGACAGGTGCCCCTTTCTTTCCTTGTCGCTTGCCTGTTCCGTCCCTCTTGTTCCTCTCCTTCTTATCTCATTTTTCTTTCCTCCTTTCCCTTCCTTCTTACACTTACAAGGTCACTTACAAGAAGAGACCTTGGCAGACAGGGGGAGGGGCGGCAGCTCTGATGCCTCTGGACCCCCGACTCGGCGATGGCAGAATCGAATGTGCACATTTTCAGCAGTGCCAAGAAGGCACGGAGTTTTTAGTGCAAATAGTCCTATTTTAAAAACAGAGCAGGGAAGCCTAGAACGTGACCTTGTTCTTAGGACTTGAGTACCGGGTGCCATGGAGTTTCTTCTCGTACATTCCTAAATAGAGGGTTTGGAATTGTTGGACCTTAAAACCAAAAGTCTGGGCTGGCCCGGTGGCTTAGCGGTTAAGAGCGCGTGCGCTCCGCTGCTGGCGGCCGGGGTTCGGATCCCAGGCGCGCACCGATGCACCGCTTCTCCGGCCATGCTGAGGCCGCGTCCCACATACAGCAACTAGAAGGATGTGCAGCTATGACATACAACTATCTATGGGGCTTTGTGGGGGGGGGCGGGGAATAAATAAATAAAAACTTAAAAAAAAAAAAACCAAAAGTCTCAGTTGGATGGTAATAGTAGTTGTCTTGAAAAATGTTCTCTTTCTTTAAGAATAATTAGATCTTGGGATCAACAGTGTGTGATTCTGAGAAGAGTGTGAGGATAAAGAGAGTGTTTCCTGGAGCCTGCCCAGAGAACTGGTTTAATTCCCCTTTCTGTAAGATAAGAGTTGATTCTACTGCGTAATGGCCATGATTTAGGGGAAGGGGTCAAAATTGAATAGCCAAGATGAGCAGCCTTTTCTGTTTAAAATGGATACATTGGAAAAAAGAATTTTTTTTTTTTTAATTTTTTGTTTATTGCAGTAACATTGGTTTATAACATTGTAAAAATTTCAGGTGTACATCATTGTACTTCTATTTCTGCATGGACTACATCATGTTCACCACCAAAATACTAATTACAACCCATCACCACACACATGTACCGAATTCTCCCTTTCACCCTCCTCCCTCCCCCCTTCCCCTCTGGTAACCACCAATCCAATCTCTGTCCCTATGTGTTTGTTTATTGTTGTTATTATCTACTACTTAATGAAGGAAATCATACGGTATTTGACCTTCTCCCTCTGACTTATTTCACTTTGCATTATACCCTCAATGTCCATCCATGTTGTCACAAATGGCTGGATTTTGTCGTTTCTTATGGCTGAGTAGTATTCCATTGTGTATATATACCACAGCTTCTTTATCCATTCGTCCCTTGATGGGCACTTAGGCTGCTTCCAAGTCTTGGCTATCGTGAATAAGGCTGCAATGAACACAGGGGTGCATGTACCTTTGCAAATTGGTGTTTTCAAGTTCTTTGGATAAATACCCAAGAGTGGAATAGCTGGATCATATGGTAGTTCTATCCTTGATTTTTTGAGGAATCTCCATACTGTTTTCCATAGTGGCTGCACCAGTTTGCACTCCCACCAGCAGTGTATGAGAGTTCCCTTCTCTCCACATCCTCTCCAACACATGTTGTGTCCTGTCTTGTTAATTATAGCCATTCTGACGGGCGTGAGGTGATATCTCATTGTAGTTTTGATTTGCATTTCCCTGATAGTTAGTGATTTTGAACATCTTTTCATGTGTCTGTTGGCCATCTGTATATCTTCTTTGGAGAAATGTCTGTTCAGGTCTTTTGCCCATTTTTTAATTGGGTTGTTAGTTTTTTTGTTGTTGAGATGCATGAGTTCTTTATATATTTTGGAGATTAAGCCCTTATCAGATGTATGGTTTGCAAATATCTTCTCCCAATTGTTAGGTTGTCTTTTTGTTTTGTTGATGGTTTCCTTTGCTGTGCAGAAGCTTTTTAGTTTGATGTAGTCCCATTTGTTTATTTTTTCTATTGTTTCTCTTGCCCGCTCAGATGTGGTGTTTGAAAAGATGTTGCTAAGACTGATGTGGAAGAGCGTACTGCCTATGTTTTCTTCTAGAAGTTTCACAGTTTCAGTTCTTACATTCAAGTCTTTAATCCATTTGGAGTTAATTTTTGTGTGTGGTGTAAGGTAAGGGTCTACTTTCATTTTTTTGCATATGGCTATCCAGTTTTCCCAACACCATTTGTTGAAGAGACTTTCTTTTCCCCATTGTATGTTCTTGGCTCCTTTGTCGAAGATTAGCTGTCCATAGATGTGTGGGTTTATTTCTGGGCTTTCGATTCTATTCCATTGATCTGTGTCTGTTTTTGTGCCAGTACCATGCTGTTTTGGTTACTATAGCTTTGTAGTATATTTTGAAATCAGGGAGTGTGATACCTCCAGCTTTGTTCTTTTTTCTCAGGATTCCTTTAGCTATTCGGGGTCTTTTGTTGTTCCATATAAATTTTAGGATTCTTTGTTCTATTTCTGTGAAAAATGTTGTTGGAACTTTGATAGGGATTGCATTGAATCTATAGATGGCTTTAGGAAGTATGGACATCTTAACTGTGTTAATTCTTCCAATCCAAGAGCACGGAATATCTTTCCATTTCTTTGTGTCTTCTTCAATTTCTTTCAGCAATGTTTTATAGTTTTCGGTGTACAGATCTTTCACCTCTTTGGTTAAGTTTATTCCTAGGTATTTTATTCTTTTTGTTGCAATTGTAAATGGGATGGTATTCTTAATTTCTCTTTCTGCTACTTCGTTGTTAGTGTACAGAAATGCAACTGATTTTTGTATGTTGATTTTGTATCCTGCAACTTTACCATACTCGTTTATTACTTCTAAAAGTTTTCTGGTGGATTCTTTAGGGTTTTCTATATATAAAATCATGTCATCTGCAAATAGTGACAGTTTCACTTCTTCCTTTCCAATTTGGATCCCTTTTATTTCTTTCTCTTGCCTGATTGCTCTGGCTAGGACTTCCAATACCATGTTAAATAGGAGTGGTGACAGTGGGCATCCTTGTCTGGTTCCTGTTCTTAGAGGGATAGCTTTCAGTTTTTCACCATTGAGGATGATATTAGCTGTGGGTTTCTCATATATGGTCTTTATTATGTTGAGGTACTTTCCTTCTATACCCATTTTATTCAGAGTTTTTATCATAAATGGATGCTGTATCTTGTCAAATGCTTTCTCTGCAGGAAAAAAGAATTTTTAAGAAGGGGAATATGCCGATATATGCTTTGAAATAAAAACATTGAAAAGGTGGTATGCAAAGGAAGATTTTGATGCTTGTTAAGGGATTTTTTTCCTTACCTCTTTCTAGAGTTTTTGATGTTCTTAAAAATTAATTTTTCTACTCTGGTTTTGAGGTTGCAGATAGTTTAATTTGAATATAGTTTTGGTAGTTTTAAATGAAATGAGAGATGTTAGTAATACAAAATGCCCATCTAATAGTTGGGACCCTTACCGTTGGGTATGAACGATCATAAATGACAGAGTTGCTGCAGTCATGTCCTAGGGCAGGTTTACCAAGTTGAGCAGCAGTTTGGCTGATTATCTCTTACTTTGTGTGAGGCCAGATTCATACAACCTTGGTCCTAGAAAGGGCCTTAAAGACGTCTTGTCCATTCTGCTCTTATCAAGGGCTTGCTTTGTGCTCTCAGCTGTACCAGATTTAATGGGAATGCAACAGAAATAGTTGCCGAAGCTTCCTGCCTTCCCTACCCTGTAAGGCCTACCGTTAGTACTGTCACTCTGCCACTGCTTTCATTGGGTCTTCCTTATTTCTTGCCTGGATCATTTTGACAGCCTCCGCATGGTCTCCCTGCCCCCCAGCCTTGTTCCTTTCCAGCTCCTCGTTGTCATTCCCACCTGTGTCTTTTGCATTTCCTAGGTGTTACACCTGCTAGACCCCTACCTCTAAATTGTCCATTGCCTCCTAACCTGCATTCACCTAAGCTGGGTAGGCAGGCTCCTGAGCTTCAACGATTAGAGGTAAGATATTTCAGATTGATTTCTTTACCATAGGCTAAGCCCATCGTTCTGTTGGAGAAAAAGCTAATTTCCTGTTAGGATTTGATAAGTACTTGAGGAGGAAGATAGGCTATGGGAGGTTGCATGGCAGTAATTCCTCTGTCATTTCCCCACCCCCTTTTAGATTTTACATATTTTAAAGCATCCATATTTCTCCCCAGCCTTCATGGTACAAATATGTTGTCAGAGTGAAATGGAAGTAGTAAGAAAACTACTGTGTTTTTATATCTTTTTTGTAGTTTGCATTTGTTTCTTTTCTATCATTGTTTTATTATTTGTGTAACTTTCCTCATTTACAAAAGAAATATATTCACTGAGGAAAATTGAGAAGATACAGAACAATGTAATGAAGAAAAAACCCAAATCATTTAAAATCTCATCAGCCAGAAAAGCAACATGCTAATATTTTGGTGTGTTTCTTTCCGGAGATTTGAAACAAATATTCAAGTGTTCTTTTATAAAATTCTGACACACACACAAACAGAAAAGTCTGCTTTAACTTCATATTATATCCTGGCCTATCAACGCCGTTGAAAAACATGACTTGTTTGTGTTTTTTTGTGTTATTATGTCATTGTGACATAATAGCAAATCATAGACCTAGCTTTTCCACTTTCATTGGGACCTTGGATTGTTTCTGTCTTTGCTGTAATAAATGATAGCCTAGTGTATGTAACCTTATTGCAATGGTGTATACTCTCAGCAGCTATGTGAGAGAGAGATGACGACCCCCCCCACCAGTGATAAATATCAGATTTAAAAAGCAACAAATCTATAAGTGAAAGACTGGTGTCTGATTGCTTTAGTTTGACATTTTAATGAGGTGGAACTCTTTGTCCCCTCAGTTCCTTGCCATTTATATTCTTTCCTTTGTGAGGGTCTTTCTTTCCTACCCCACCCCCTTTACCCCTGTTGAGCTGTACTGATGATCAGGAATACCATAGAAGTGCAGTCATGTGCCGCTTAACGACAGGGATACGTTCTGAGAAATGTGTCGTTGGGCGATTGTGTCGTTGGGCGAACATTGTAGAGTGTACTTACACAAACCCAGATGGTGTAGCCTACTACACACCCAGGCTGTAGGGTACTAATCTTATGGGACCGCTGTCGTATGTGTGGTCCGTTGTTGACTGAAACGTCGAGTTACTTGGTGCGTGACTGTGTCAGACATTACAATTGCAGAGAAAATCCCTGGATCAGACAGCAGTTTGAGGGAGAGCCTGTAGCACTGCTGCCAGAGCCACACCTGTGGTGCCTGATAGCCCCGGGGTAGAGGGATGTCTCATCTGGCTCCATCTATGCAGAGCAGCTTCCAGTGTGGAAAGATGTGGCTTGGGGCCCTTAAGTGTAAGTCTCATTTACACTTTGATACCTGTGAGAGCCTGTGCGCTTACTCATCCTTGAAGCCCAGCCTCCTTGTCAGTATCAGGGATGTTTGAAAAGTAAATGAGATCATACAGAGCAACATCAGATCATATACAAAGTAGGCAATTAATAAATGTTTGTTCCTCTCTCCTCCTCCATCTCCGCTATGCCCCTTAAACCAGAGAACAGTGACGCAGATGGGCAGGTATGGGATCTGAAAGCGGCCTAATGCCATCGCTGTTGTACAAATGCAACTGGCTTTGGGATACAGTCCTATCTGACTCCTCTGATGGCTTCTTTGAGGGCGTACACAAATCTGTGGGCCACGGCGGCTGGGGGACCATCTGCAGAGTTATCTAGACATTTTTTAAAGCCTCAGCCAGGATCCTGGAGGGAAGAGCTTGGGGTCTGGAGTAAGGTCTGCATTGCAAATGTGACTCAGACCCCAAGGAAATTACTTAAGCTCTCTGGACATCAGTTTCCTCATCTGTAAAATGGGAATAAAAATAGCATCTGTCATAGGGTTGTTACAGGGATTAATGAGAAAATACATGTAAACTTATTAACATGGTACCTGGCTCATATGAAATGTGCAGTAAATAAGAGGATAAGGAGAAACTAGTGGTTAGTTTAGCTAGAATGTGAAAATGCTTTGACAAAGCTTTTTGACTAAAGCATTGGAAGTCACACTGAAATGGAGAAAAATCTTATTTTGCCCCATCCTGCCTGCTTGAAGGATCATCCTTGTGGCCATATTCATAGAAATTAGGAAAGAAAAGGGTCCAGATGGAAGAGGTCCCCCTCTCATGCTGGCAACAGTGGAGAGGGTCAGGAAAGGTTCCTACATGATAAATACATGGTTGTAAAGCAGAAAGTGTACTTTTCGTATCACTACTCGTGTACACTAAATGGCTGATGCTTCTGCAGACCGTTCTGTAACCTACATCATCGCGTTTAACAAGAGATCCTGGACCTCTTCCCAGAAAGTTCAAATGGATTTGCCTCGTCCTTCTTAGCAGCAGCAGCCTGGTGTTTAACTTAGTGCATGTACCATAATTTTGTTAATTGGTCCTTAAAGGGAGTTCGTTTTAAATTTTTATTTTTTAAACATTAGGTAATATATTCATATAATTCAAAATTTAAGCATACAAAGGGTGTCGAATGAATAGGCCATTGCCTGCTCTTGCATACATCAATTCTCCCTACATACTACCTTTTAGAAATAGTTTGTGAATATGTAAGCAAACGCATTCTCTGCACTTACACGCGTATGTGTGTGTCTAAATATCCATGTCTATAGCTCTGCTCTTGCTTTTTTTTCACTTAATCATATGTCGTGGATGATGTTCTGTATGTTCCTGTGTCAAAATATAGACAGCACCTCATTCTTTTTATAACTGAAGAGCGTTCTGTGGTATGGACGGACCATAATTTATATAACTGTTTCCTGTTGATAGACATCTAGATTGTTTCTAATATTTTGCTATTACAACTTGCGCTGCAGTGAATAACCTCACACGTAAGTCATTTCACTCAGATGTAATAGAAGGATAAATTTCCAGGAGTGGGACTGCTGGGGCAGAGGGTGTATGCCTTGGTGATTTGAGGGGTATCGCTAAGTGACCTCTGCTGAGGCCATTTCATCCCCATCAGCAGTGTGTGAGTGCCAGTTTTCCTGCATGCTTGCCAGTGGAAGGTGGGTCAGACTGGGCTTTGGCCAATTTAATAGATGGAAAAAGGTTTCTGTTAGTGTTTTAATTTGCATCTCATGAGTGAGGTTAAGTAAGAATCTTTCCAAATGTTCAGGAGCCATTTATATTTTCTTATTTTCCTGTTGGTTGACCTTTTCCTTGTTGGTTTGTAGCCCTTACATATTCTTTACATATGAGAATTTAGCTTGTCATCTATAATGTGTTACCACCTGGGAAGAACGGAAGATGCTGGCCCCCTTTCAAGGGGAGTGCTGTAACCTGCTGGGTGCCTTTGGGATCTGTTCTGGAATCCGTTGGAGGATGGGGGTCCACAGGGACATCCCTAAGTTAAGTTCTTGCAAATGTCACCTTGAAGGGAAGACGTTGGGTGAAGTGCCCAGTCCAGTCCCAGCATGAATCTGTGCCCAGCAACGTTAGCATTCACCGTCACTGTGGTCATGGGATACGTGTGGGAGCAGGAGCACAGAGGGTTTTCAGTGTGGGCCAGTGCTGGGCACATCATCCACCAGTGCTTTGGGATAGGGGCCAGGGTTGGAGAGGGGTGGGGCACCTTCTGACTCCTATGAAAAGACAAGTCGTGCTGTGGGACAGGAGGTGCTGAGGGTGCTCTGGCTGCTATGGCCCCAGGAGCCCTCTGCAGAAGGCTGAAGAAGTTAAGAGGCTCCCCCAGGAAGACCCGGGCTGGGCAGCGCAAGGGCAGGAGGCCGTGCTTTTGGCTGCAGTATTAGTGGCTCTGGATGGTTTTGCTTGCACGTGGCCACCAGGTGTCACAGGGGGCTGCCGTATTTGAAGAGGCAATGAAAACAAGATTAGGGGCTTTGCTGCCTCAGCCAACTTCAGGGTTGCTCGTGTTATGTCAGATTCACCAGCTGCATCTTTTGGGGAGTCATAACCTAAGATCAACAAGCTCTGGAGGTGTAGCATATGCTGTACTATACTCACTTTGATTTATTTTTCATGGCAGTTAATTTTGAAATTTCAAATAATATTGAAGTAGGGAGATTTTTACGTTCATTAAAAAGGGGCTTGGATTAGAGGCTGGGAAACACTAATCTTGATATCTTTATTCTTTATTTAAAACACATTTTAATTGTAGAGTGGAGATGGATATCAGAGGAATAATCGTGTATGTGTGTGTGTGTGTGTGTGTGTATGTGTGTGTGTAGGAAGAGTAAGAATAGAATGTGTTACTTTGTTATTAAAGGAATAGAAAGCAGTTAATTTGGGAAACTTTATTACTATTCTGAAAATGATTGTTTTAGTATAAAATGGTTCACTTAGCTCCCAGACACATGACAGTGGTGGGTGAATTATACCAGATCCTGAATAGGTGAGAAATTGAGTTCGGAACCCTCTGATCAGAGGCACAGGGATTCCCAGGTACCTGTACCCTTCACTTCACAGGTTTCTGCAGCCGCTGACTCACTGTAGCTTCTGTTTGAGTAACACAGCCTCATTCAGCTGTCAGTTTCAACTGGCATTGCTGTGATAGTGACACTCAGCATGACGCTCCTCAGCTCCTGTCACTCCTGCTTCCTATGCATTTGACTATCTCAGGATTACTGTTTAGAAACGAATACTTTAGTGTTATTGTCTTAGCTTCGTAGAAATAAAACACTTGAGCAAGAAAAACATTATATTTATTGAGCAATAGACTGCCCCCCCTCCCCCCACCGGCAACATAGCCCTGCATATTGGAGACAGACAAAATCAACTGGACAAATTTAGGCAGAGACCTGCTTTCACAGCTGATTGATTGTACAATATTAGTTTAGGGGAAAAAAATTTAAAGCCACAAGTTTGGTTTCAAATAGTTTTGGGGGGAGAAAGGACATCTTGTTCCCAAAAGGTTTTTAAATAATCTGATATTTTTTATAAAAATTTGATCAATTTCCTGAGATGAGAGATGCCAAGATTCCCCTCTGTTATCTGCGTTCTATTAATAACTCAAAAGAATATCCATTTTTATTAACTTTAGAAAGCTTTCCAAGGCATGTTTTATTTCCCAGTTGAAATAATATTTAGAGATTCAAAAGTGTGGAGCTTTGATAGTATCAGCAACATTTTTTTATCCTTTTCTCTTAAAAGTTCAATACCATTCCTAAAGAACTGATCTTAATATTTGATTTTTAAAATTAAATTTCACGGGGTTGGCCCGGTGGTGCAAGTGGTTAAGTGTGCGCGCTCTGCTGCGGCGGCCCGGGGTTCGCTGGTTCGGATCCTGGGCATGCACCGATGCACCGCTTGGCAAGCCATGCTGTGTCGGCGTCCCATGTGAAGTGGGGGAAGATGGGCAAGGGTGTTAGCCCAGGGCCAGTCTTCCTCAGCAAAAAAAGAAAGGAGAAGAATTGGCAGATGTTAGCACAGGGCTGATCTTCCTCACAAAAAAAAAAGTTAAATTTCACGTCTTTTTAAAAAATGGACCATTAGAATAGCTTAACCAAAGGAGAAATGTTAGTAAAACAAATTAGTGTTTTACTCTTTCAGTAATGTTTCATTGTTCCCTGCACATTCACACAGGAGAGACAGCAGGTCACACTAGTGGCCCTGGGGGGCTTCCCCACCTCCTATGGTCTTGGCCTCCCTCTGGTGCTGAATCCCTCTCTCCCTTCGGTAAAAACCTGTTTCATCTCCCACTTGTCCCAGAACTTCCCACTTTCCAGGCTTGTTCCCATTCCCGTCTGGAGCTCTGGTGGAGTGTGGAGCAGGGGTCTGGGGAGAAGGGGCGCGTTTTTCCCACACTTCAGGAATGAGGGTGGCATGAGGGAGAGGCAGCGGCTCAGCTCTGGACCATGAGGCTAACGGATGGAAGGTAGGCTCCGAGGTCCTCAGGGATGGCTTGACCTGTGGAAATATGTTAGAAATCATAGGTCAATAATATTTACCATTAAATAAACTTCCTACACTGGCCTGGGAGGGTAAGCTTCCTTTATGGGATGATTTCTCTGAATCAGACACATTTTGAATTGGCTTACAAACTTCTATTGTACCACTTTGGCCCTCCGCCCCTCCCTACACCAGTCTCTTTGGGACTGGCGCCTCCATCCACCCAGCCGCCCAGGTGAGTGAGTGGACAGCAGCCTGGGCACCTCACCACTCTGCCCCCAACATTTGGTCCAGGGCTGGGGTGTTGGTTGCAGTGGTGTCTTCCCCACATGTACTGCATGAAGCTGTGGTGCTGCAGCTGCTATCTGGGCAGTCCCCAGGGGGCATTAAGGCCACATCCTTGCTCTCTCTTGAAGACTACCTTCCCCAGAGCAGTGTTAATACCTTGGCCTGGGCCACTGTTCCTTCTTGCCCAGTAGTAGCCTCTTAAAGAGTCTGCCTGCCTCTGTTCCTATCGTCATTCCCTTTACTTCGCCCCCCCTTCCACTGTCCCGCTCCGGGCAGCGTGGTCACACAAAGCCCGCATCTGGTTGTGGTGGGCCTGTACTTGGCACTGCTTCATGGCTCCCTGCTGCGTCCTTTGTTCAGTCAGAATTCCTTAACCTGGCACCCACTCCGGGTGGAGCTCCTGGGAGTGGCAGGACTGCATTTTCATTGCCTGGGCACAGCAGATGCTCAAACAGGGTTTGTTGAATGAATATGTGAGCCTTTTCCTAGGCTGGGGAGCATCTGCATTTTATAGTACTTATTTAATTGTGTGTGTGTGTGTGTGTGTGTGTGTGTGTATATCAGTGCAGCAAGTCGGGAGGAATGAGAGTTGCCAACTCCTACCAAAATCTCCTCTTTGTGTCACTTATATAGATAAAAAGAAAATTGTTGAGGTGAAATTCACATAGCAAATTAACAATGTAAAAGTGAACAATTTAGTGACATTTAACATATTCACAATGCCATGCAACCATCACCTCTGTCTAGTTCCAAAGTATTTTCGTCACTCCAAAGGAAACTCCATACCCTTGAAGCAGCTGCTCCTTGCAGCAGCCAGTGATGAATACAGGTGAAGGTTAGTTTTAGCTAGAAGAGGACTTTAAATCAGACCTGGGTTTCTCTGATGATTAGGAACTAAGTTGTTTTAAGAGAGTTCATCCTGAGTGTGTGTACCTCTTGGCTTCTCAGTGGGTTGCTTGCTGCTGTGATATGACTTGGAGCATGGTTCCGATAGTAAGTTAGTTTCGTGTTGTGAACTTGAACTTGGCTGGGAACCTGTATCTTGCTGGCAGCTAGTTTTACAGGCAGACGTCACAGATGCAGTTGGCCTTTGTAGAAAGCTGTAGCGTGACTTAGGGAGAGTTTTAAAAGTTTTAACTCTTTATTTGAAGTGATATAAGAAAATTTTGCCCTGTGAGAATTATGTACTAGTTAATTGAGATCTTTAGCATACTGGAAAACTAGCCTCAGACTTGGCTTATAATCTATATGACTTTGTAAGATAAATTTTTCTCTGGCCTGATTTCTTCAACTGCAAAAATAAGTGGATTGAAATCTCTCGGGACCTCCTCAATCCAGGCTGTGCTGCTTGGATCTTTAGTCTTTTTAATTTCTTCCCTGTTGTAAAAATAAATTGTCCTCATTTTAGAAAATTACCAAAATATGTAAAGGGAAAAAGAAGGTAAAAATGGCTCCACTGATTAAACACAACCACTGATACTGTTTTGGTGTACATTTTTTTATTATCAGTTTTAAAAAGCAATATATAGATAACACACAAATACATACTGATTGTAAAAGATCCAAATGCTAAAGAAGGGTTGGGAATGAAGAATGAGAGGTGCCCATCATTAATCCTTGCCCCTAGGGCCGCCTTCATATTGGTTTGTGACTTTTCTGGATTCTTTACCAAGCATTTAGACAGGTAGGGAGGTTATTAAAATTTAATTTTTTTTAGCATAATTGGGATAATTCTAGGCTTAATGTTTTGTGACTTTTTTTAATAGTGTTTCTTGGAGTTCTTTCCTTATCGGTACATCAGTTTTATTCTTTTTAATGGTAAAATATTCTTTGAATATTACTCTTGAAATGCATATACCATAATTTAATAACGTCTGTCTTTTTGGTGAACATTTAGGTTGTTTCCAAGTATTCAGCATTTTAAATAATGCTGCAGTCATCAACCTTGAATGTACATACCACTTGCATGGGTATTTCTGGGGGATAAGTTTCTGTGAGTGTTAACTGCTGGCTCTGAGAAAATGCCTCTCTTAGATCCAAGTGCTAAATTGCCCTCCACGAAGGCCATTCCACCAAGAACATAATCTCTCTAATAACTTAGAGTAGCTCTTATTCACACCCTGGTCAACACCAGATTCGTCTTCTAAAATTTCCTCCTAATTTATGTTAAAAAATGAAATTTTATTTTAATTGTCATTTCTATAATTTTAAATGAGGTTGAACAGCTTTTCATGTGCTTTATTGGATATTTTAATTTTTTTTCTGTGAATTGTATACTCCTATCCTTGCCCATTTCCTTTGGATTCTTTGTAATATGGATTTGCAGGTGTTCTCTATGAATCACTGATATGGACCCTTTGTTACGTGTTAACTGTATTTTCTCTTAGGCTGTCACTCATCTTTTACTTCTCTTTAGTGTATTTTACAATACCAGAATTTAAACTTTTTGTGCACTTTGTCTTTTTATCCTCTGTATTTAAGAAATGTAGTTGTGCTGTTATTCATACATACAAAGTATTATTTTTTTCAAGATAGATTCCTAGAAATAGAACCATTTGGCCAAAGACTAAAAATATTTTAAGGTTCCTGCTATAGGCAGCCAGGACCTCAGATGATAGGTTGGGGGACCCACCGAGGGCAGGCATGAAAGGGGTTGTGACCCACCAGGTGCCCAGATGTTTTCTTTGAGTCACCTCAGGATGAGTTCTGGTCCTTACCCTGAGGTCCCAGAAACTAGATTTGGTTGGCATAGCCCACTGCCACAAGCACATGCAAACCCAGTGGGCTAGTTGACTTAATCACAGTGAGAAGTATAAGTTAGTAAGTTAGGTGAAGAGCAGTGGGCAAGTTGCCCTAACTAGCACATTTCCTCCTCTTGGGGGTGCCACATTACAAGTCGTCATTAGGCGGTTACTTGGGAAAGGATCTTAGTCAAGACAGCTCAGGATGCGTCTGACCTGCTCAGAAACAGCAGCTGTGGCCCCTCAGCTAAGCCTCCCTTGCCCCTGGAAACCCCTGGGGGCCCTGCTCCTTGTGGTTTCTTTGGATGTTCCATTTCTGGTCTCCCTCAGCTGACCCCCCATTCATGCAGCCTCACTCTGTGGGACACGTGGTGTGTTTCTTGATCAAAAACACACGTAGTCACTGTTGCAACATGCACTTGTCAGGAGTTTCATTTAAGAAAACTCAAAACTTGGCTGATTTGATAGGTGAAAAATGCAGAGGTTTTGTCTCTTACGAGAATTATAAAAGACTTTTGGGGAAAATATTTCCATGCAGCAGAGTGGTGTACAGTGAAACAGCCTCTAAGTGGAGTGTTTCTCTTCAGGTGGTGATAAATGGAGGTGCCACGTCGAGTGGTGAACAGGACAACGAAGACACAGAGCTCATGGCAATCTATACGACGGAAAACGGCATCGCAGAAAAGGTACCCCTTCATCAGCCCCACCCACTCACCCGCCGCCACTGCCTCAGATCCTGTACGGGGACACGGATGTCCTTCATCTGGGGTTTCGTCTCTCCCCTCCGGTGTGTGTCTGTGTGGGTGTGTTCTCTTTACAATAGAAATAGAAGGAGTGATGAGGAATAGAAGGTACTAATTTTTAATTGTTTTATTGGCAATTAAGGTGAGACCCATATAGAGGTGCTTACGTAGATACTCTAAAAAGCCTCAGAGCGAAGTAATTAAGAGTTTGAGGTCTGGAGTTAGGTCTGGATGCTAATGTGACTCAGACCCTAAGGGAATTACTTAAGCTCTCTGGGCATCAGTTGCCTCGTTTCTAAGTGGGTATGAAAATATCAACATTTGTCTTAAAGTTGTTGTGAGGATTAAATGAAATAATATATGTAGAGTTATTAGCATCGTGCGTGGTACATACTGTGAGTTCAGTAAATAAGAGAATGAGAGAAACCAGTAGGTAGTTTATGTAGACCATGAAAATGCCTTGGACAAAGCTCTTTGACCAAAGCAAATGGAAATCACATGCTGAAATGGGGAGAATCTTTTTTGTCCCCTCCTATCTCCTTGACAGGTCAGTCTGTGTGACCATATTCATAGAGGCCAGGAGAGAACTGCCCAAAGAGGGTCCTGACGCATTGATTTCTTTCTCTTTGTATCTGCCGCTGTGTCGAACACGTAGGAAAACTTGGATAACATGATGTTTCCCAATTGCACTGCAGCCCTAAGACTTCTCAATTTCATTTGAGTTTTTGTGTTTTTTTTTTTAAACAGTTTTTTTATTTTATTTATTTATTATTATTATTATTATTTTTGTGAGGAAGATCAGCCCTGAGCTAACATCCATGCTAATCCTCCTCTTTTTGCTGAGGAAGACCGGCTCTGAGCTAACATCTATTGCCAATCTTCCTCCTTTTCTTTTTTTCCCCCCAAAGCCCCAGTAGATAGTTGTATGTCATAGTTGCACATCCTTCTAGTTGCTGTCTGTGGGAAGCAGCCTCAGTATGGCCGGAGAAGTGGTGTGTCGGTGCGCGCCCAGGATCCGAACCCTGGCCGCCAGTAGCGGAGCGTGCGCACTTAACCGCTAAGCCATGGGGCTGGCCCTCATTTGAGTTTTATTTGATAGAATTTTAAAAGAGATTTTATTTTTACTGTGAAAATTTACTAATTTAGTCAACTATCTAATGAGGCATTATATTGTAGCACCACTCTGTTTTCCTTTAGACAGTATATTCTGTATATTCTAGTAACAGACTACTAGGAAGTTGATAGAAATTAATGCAGTAAGTTTACAGTGTAATTGCTAAAATGACAAAGAACAAAGAAATTATATTGAAGTGCTGAAATAATCAAATTTTTGTGTCTGTGGTTTCTTTCTTTTTTTCTTGCTCTCTTTTTTCTTTCTGTCCTTTATTTTCTTTCTTGAAATTTCATTTTTGGCTGTCTTGACCAATATTGCTATTATTTGGTCAGGCTATTATAAGTCTAGTAGAGGCTAATTGGATTCTCGCTGAGATATGGGATTCCAAGCTGTTCCTCGGGCACAGAGATGAGAGCAGCCGTGGTTGGTGTGTAGACCGATGCCTGCTATCTGCAACTGAGACTCATCCCACGGGGTGGGATCTGGGCGGAGGGCCGCCGCCTCGCTGGCTTGGGTCTCAACATCCAAGTGGCACATCTTGTAGCAAAGTGCTTCTGAGTTCACAGACTTGTCGGGCTGCATCCAGTCCTCAGATACTTGTCCTTAATCACACAGTCACCAGAATTTCCAGGCTATTGGCTGTCCTGATTTTGGACTTCCTCCTCCATTATCTAGGAATTGATGGCTATCTTTTGAAATGGATAGTAAGAGGGGCTTTTTAACATTTATAGCGGTACCTTTTACTGGTGCTAGTGATTTGTTGGCAGGAAGAGTGTCTGGCACATTTATGTTAGCACCTTTATGCTAGACTTTATGCTAGATTTATTTACCTGTTGGGGTGAAATTTTTTTTCATCATCTAAACTTTGATACATTTGTATTTCCTTGAATACTAGTGAGATAGAATATCTTCATATTTTGTTGGCCATTTTTCTTGTATTTCCTTGAACTAGTGAGATAGATTATCTTTCTATTTTGCTGGCCATTTTTCTTGTCTTATGAGATGATGAGGATAGTGAGAAGAGCTACCGTGTATTGAATGGTGCTAATGGTCCAGACGCTCGGCTGAATGCTTTAAGCAACCTGTCATATTTAGTCCTCACAGCAACCCTATTAGAAAGATGCTATCACTATCCCTGTTTTAAAGATGAGGAAAATGATCCTCTGCTGTCTTGAATTTGTGCAAAGAAAACGTTACACCAGGAGATGCAGCCCTTTGGGATCTTTCTTTTCAGATGGCATTGAAAGGCTCTCTGAACACCTGACTGTGAAATAAGAATGGGACATTCAAGGAGAGACAAGAGAACTGGGGGCGAGAGAGACTGGCCTACATGTTCTCCATACTACATGGAGAGTATAGTGAACTATTCGTTGTAATATATTCACTCATTTTATGAAAAGCTTGACTTTTCTGGTGTCTGTTAAAACTAGTCTCCTGTTGATGGGCATTCTTTTGGGGGGAGCCCTGGATGTCGGGGAGTGGTGATTTGAGTCTTTTTGCTGTTATCAATGCTCCAGTGAATAACCTTGTACATAGGTCCTTTCCCATACACATAATTATAAGTCTAGAACAAATTCCTAGAGAGAGAATTTCTGGATGAAGGAGTATATGCATTTGTGATTCATATAGATATTACCAAATTGTCCTTCATGGGGCTATATGAGTTTGTTCTGTGACTGGAGGTATAAGAGAGCATGTTGCTCCACAACCTTGCAGAGACTATTTTATCAAACTTTAGGATTTTTGCCAGCATGATAAGTGAAAAATGTCATCATAATATGTTTTTTTATGATGTTTTAAGCTTTTTAGTATGAAATAATTTGACTTACAGAAAAATTCCAAAAATAATATGAAGAGTTCCTGTATACCTGCCATTCAGATTCCCCAAATGTTAACATTTTTACTGTATTTGCTTAATCATTCTCTCTATATACCTATTATTTCTGAACTGTTTGTAAGTTACCTACATAATGCTCCTTTATCCCTAATAGTTTAGTATTTCTTAAAAGCAAAGAAATTCTCTTATATAACTTCAGTATAATTCCCCCAATCTAGATATTAATATTCATACAATTATTATTGATAGTTGATTATTTTCATTAATTATTTAATTTCAGTTTTACAATAAAAATAGTTTAATTATTAAGCTTTATTCGAATTTCCTCGGTTGTCCTAATAATGTCCATCATAGCAAAATAAGTAAGTTAGTTTAGGTCCAGGATCCAAATCAGTATCACTTGGCACATTTAATTATGTGTCTCTTTAGTCTCCTTTAATCTGCATTAGTTCCTCAGTGTTCTTTGGCTTTCATTACCTTGATGTTTCTGAATCGCACAAGCCAGTTTACTTGGTAGTATGTCTCAATTTGGGTTGTCAGGCTACAGCTTTACCTTGTATTTTTCATTAGAGAAGTTGCATCTCTCTTCACATGCTTAAGAGCCAGTCGTATATCCTTTTCTGTGTACTTCCTTCTATGTCTTTTATGCAGTTTTACTATTGGTTCTTGGTCTTTTTACTGATTTCTAGGAGATCTTTATATTTTAGGGAGAGTCACCCTTATCAATATGAGTTACAGATGTCACCATTTTTCTGTTGATTTTGCTTATGGTATTTTTGCCACACAGAACCAATAAAAATGATGTAGTTAATCTTTTATGGATTCTGGATTTTGTGTCATAGTTAGAAAGGCCTTTTTTTATTCTACAGTTATAAGGGAATTCTCTTGTTTTCTTCTAGTACTTACATGGGTTTTTTTTGCATTTAATAAATATTTGATCCATTTGGAATTATTCCTAAGATGTGGCTCCAACTTTGTTTCCCAGATGGCTACTCAATACCCCAACTCCGTTTATTGAATAATCTATCTTTTCTCCAACTGATGTGAAATACTTTTGTCATATGCTGAGTTCCCACATGTAAATAGGCCTATTTCAGGACTTTCTATTCTGTTCAAATGTTCTGACTATTCATCCAGCAAGACCATACTCTTATTGTTGCCTAATGATGTTTTAATATCTGTTAGGGCTAGTTTCTCCATATTTCTCTTTTCTAAGTTTTTCTAACTATGTCTATTTATGAACGGTGGAATCAACTTATCTAATCACCCTCCTCTTCCCCCAACAACCTCAAAAATACCTCTTGCTATTTTTATTGGGATTGCACGGATTTAGTAATTCACTTAGAGAAAATTGGCGTCATATAAATAATATGTGAATTAGAGAAAATTGGCCTCTATTTGATGCTTAGTCTTCATATCCAAGACGGTGATAGGTCTTTCTTTTTGTTCTGTTCTTCTTTTGTATCTTTTAGGAGGAATTTTAAACTTTTCTTCATTTAGATCTTTCATATTTAAGTTTATTGGTAGGTAGTTTATCTTTCCAATGTCTATTGGTAATTGAACTTTTTTGTTCATTATATCTACAAACCTTCTAACTGTTGACTTCTATATATTAATTTTATATTCCATTACTTTCCTGAATATCTTATTTTTTCCACTTAATCACTCGGGTTTTCCAGGTATACATTCGTATCATTTGCAAATAGTGATGTTTACCTTGCCTTATCTAATTTTTATTCTTTTAATTTTGGTTTCCTATCTAGATGAATTGGCTAGTACCTCTAGTAAAAGTAATAGGGGTGATAATGGACATCCTTGACTTTGATGGTTATAGTTTTTCTATTAATTATGATAGTGGTTTGGGGCTTAAATGGATACATTATACTATGTGAAGGAAGTATTCTTATTCCTAATTTATTGAATTTTTCAAAATCAAGTATGGCTTTTGAATTTTGACAAATGCTTTCTGAGTATCTAGAGATGATCATCTGATTTTCCTCCTCATATCTCTCGGTGTGATGAATTATATCAGGCAGTCAATGTTGTTGAACCATCAATGCATTCCTGAAGTAAATCCCATATAGTCACAATATATTATTATTTTGTTATGTGTTGCTGGATTTTGTTTATTAAATAAATATTTTTTTAGGATTTGAGCATTAATATTCATGAATGGGGTTGGTCTGAAGTCTTTTTGGTAGAGGTTGTATCATCTTTGGGAGGTTTTGATATCAGTATTGTATTGCTTCATAAAAGATTTTGGGAGAATGTTCTTTTCCTTAACATGGGAATTTGTGTCTGTACATAAAATACATAAATATTATGTATAATATGTTAAAAGTATCTGTGTATTTTTTTATTAGAATTTCCTTTAAAATCATCTGAGTCTAGTGTTTTTTGACATACCTTTGAGAACTTCTATTTCTACTTTGGAAATCAGTCAGTTTGGAGCTTATTTTATTCTGGAGTCAGTTTTGGTAAAGTATTTTTTCTAAAAAATGGACTCATTCTAATTTTTAAGTTTATTTACATAGAACTGAGCAAAGTAGATTTTTATGCTTCTTTCAATTTCTTTATTTCTGTGATTATTTCCACTTTATTATTTCTAATTTTGTATGTTTATCCTTTCTTCTCCCACATTGCCCCATTTTTATTTCCCTGTATTAGCTAGTTTGTTTTTTTAATTTAAAAGAACTAAATTTTCAATTTACTTAGTGCAACTGCTTTTCTCTTTTCTAATGTATCTGTTTCTCTTTTCTTTATTCCTTTATTTAGTTGTCCTTTTATTTTCTAATTTTTTGAAGACATATGCTTTGTTTTTATCTTTGTTTTAAGCGCAAAGGCTATGAATTTTCCAAGTACTGCTTTAGCTATAATCAATGGATTTTCATATGTAACTTATTTTTTCATTCCTTTTTTCTAAACAATCTACTCTTTTGGATTCTATTTCTTCTTTGCCCTTTGCCTTATGTGGGAGCATTTAAAAATTTCCAGGTAGAGGAGGGCTCTTGATAGTTTATTTTATTAATTTCTAATTTTGTTGCATTGTGATCATAAAATGTTACCTGTATCACTTTTTGGAATGTATTGAAGTGTTTCTTATGGTTGAATTTTTGTGACTATTCTAGATAATTGAAATAACTTAAATATTTGTTAGTTATATTTTATTAGTTGTTATGTCTTTACTTATATTTTTGCCCACTTGGTCTGCCATAAATTGAGAGATTATTTTTCCATTACTGGTATTTTTTAGATTTCTCCTATTATTTCTTGGATATTTTACTTTATAAATATTGAGTCTCTCTTATTTGTGCATAGATATTTATAACATGTTTATAGTGAATTGCACCCTTTGTCATTTAAAACATGCTCATTTTTGTCTTGCTTAATGCTCTTCAGCCAGAATACTATCTTGTTAATAATTGGGACTTTATTTCTGTTTTTCTTTTATAGTTTTGTGCATTCTTTTCTTTTCAGCCTTTCTGAAGCCCTTTGCTTTAGGGTATCTCATATATATAGCATAGAGTTGAGTTTTGCTTTGAGAAAGTCTTAAAATTTTGTTCTTTAATAGTTGAGTTGAGCCTATTTACATTTATCAATATGATAAACATCTATTTGTTTTATTTGTGTATAGTTGTGATAATTAAAAACTTCTGTATTTTTATTCTAGTGGATACCTGTATATTGAAACTATAGAATAATATACTTAATCCTTTATTTCATTGTCTTCTAGTTTCCTACCATGAACAGTAACAAAATTGGTGTATTTCTTCTTTTTTGCTTTTGCTCTTTCTCTCCTCTACTATGTGATTTTGGTCAGAAATATTTTTCTTTATTTATGCTTATCATTATAATACTTGATTTGTCAGCTAAGTACCATCCTTTCACTTCTAGCTATGTTAGATGACAGATAATCAGTTAACTTACTCTCCTTTTTGCCTTTTTCTTTTCCCTCTCACATTTTATAAATTGTAACGATTCTATCTTTCTGGTGCATGTAACATTTATGTAATATTCTGGTAACCTAATCCCTATTTTTAGTTTTAATTCTGCGGTTAATTTCAGTCAAGCCTTTTACTATGGTTTCCCCTGTAATTTCTTGATTGACTGAAATTCATCCTCTAGGCCCATGATACTCACAAGTGTGGTCCATGGACCAGCATCACTGACATCACCTACAAGCTTGTTAGAAATGCAGGATCTCTCCCCCAACCTAGACTTGCTGAATCAGAATCTGCATTTTCATATGATTCCTGTCTGATTCATGTGTTCATTGAAGTTAGAGAAGTAACACCAAAGTCGTTTCTAAGAGAAGAGCTGGCTCGTGGGAATAAATTCCCATCTAAAACTATCTATAGCATTTAGGCTTGAAGGAGCATTTGGCTGGATGTAAAATCTTTGGTCATTGTTTGGATCCTGACTCAAACAAATCAATTGTAATAAGAAATTTTTGACACAATGTGAAAAAATTTAACAAGCACCAGGTAGTAGATGATATTAAGTAATTGTTAATTTGATTATTGTGTAAAGATATTTTGGTTCTTTTTTCAAGTTCTTATCTGCTGAAGAGACATAATATGTTTTTATGGGCAAATTTATATGTTTTGGGGGTTTGCTTTAAAGTAATTCACCCCCTACCCTAATAAAGTTGGAATGGGGTGGGGAATAGATTAAACAAGAACACAATGTTGATAATTTTTGAAGCTGGGGATAGGTATGGGGCAAACATTCCATATTCTCTCTACCTTTGTATATGTTTGAAAAATTATATAATAGGAAGTTAAGAAAATAATTGAATCATACCCTGTAGTTGCTACTGTCCCATTTTCTGGTGTTGAATGTGGCTGTGAAGAAATCAGGCCAGTCTTTTTTGCTTCTTATCTGTATTTTGATCTTTTTGCCTGTCCTGTGGATTCTTTATTCATCTTTGATATTCAGTAACTTTACTCTGATATGTTTTGATGCTGATCATTCTGGGTCGGGTTTTTAGCACTTTCAATTTTTAGCGTCAAAGCTCCTGTTACTTTAGGAAAGCTATTTTGAATTAATATCTTTATTTTTTGTTCCAGTCTATTCTTTTAGTTTTCTAATTTGGGGGCTCCAATTATGCATATTTTGGATCTCCTTGGCCTGCCTTCTTTAGTTATCACTTCTCTCTAATCTTTTTTTTTTCCTCTTATGTTATTTTCTCTTTCTTCATTTCTAGCCTGTTACCCTTACTCTGTTTTTCAGGTTGTCTATTTTCTCTTGTTCTCCTACCACTTTCATTTTTGTTTCTTTTCTTTGTTTTACTTCTGTCCAAATTATGTCAACTCTTGTTATATCGCTTTGTCCTTAAATTTCTGTGTTAAGGTGTTCCTTAATAGAGTTGATTGTTTTATTGAGGTATTTCAAAATATCTGACTCTTTCTTCATTAATTCATTGAGTACTTGGTAGGTCTTTCTGGTTTGTAAACATATCCTTTAGTTCTTGGAAATTTTCTTATTTCTTTGATTAATTCCTATATTGTTTTCTTTGTTCTATTCTGACTTTTTAAGACTGTTGTTGTTATTTCTTATCCATGTTTGTCTTTTGTTATTTTGGGGAGTTATCTTTGACTTTCAACCCTTCTGTTGAATTTTTTTCTATCTTTTTTTAGTTTCTAAGACCTCTTTTACTGTTTGTTTTTATTTACTGATTAAAGCTTTTTAAATGGCATCTCTTTCCTCCCAGGTTCAAAATATTTTTATCTTTGTGAAGATACAGGTTTTTGGTTTTTTTTTTAAAAAGTGTTTTCTTCACACTACATTGACCCTATTTCTTCTGTTTCTCTGGCTCTTGTTTTTGGAGGCTTTCTTTATTGTCCCAGGAATGGGAGGCAATAAAAATATGATTGTAGGGTCTCTGCGTGTGAGTGGTTTGTCTACTGGTGGGCCTTGCCACTGAATAACCAGGTGGAAAGCTGTCTTGTCAGTGTAGGGTCTATAGGTGTCAGCATCTTGTCTTGAGGCTGATGGCTCCCTCTAGAAAGAAATCCTCTAGTCTCCCCCTGTGGTATAAGCCTGGCTTCTGTAACCTGGCTTCCGGCATTCTGGAAGCAGATGAGGATCCCACTGTTCATGTTTGCGTTTAACCCCTCATAGTATTCCCGAGTCTGAAGTCTTTCTGGCTTACATTCTTCAAGCAATACATTTGAAGGATGAGGATAGCAGTAGGCAACAGGGTGTCTGATTGGTTTGCGGAGTTAAAACCCATCCTCTTCCCATCCCCACTCTGTCTTGTGCCTCCAAGCATAGAAGATTTCTGGGCTTCTGTTGGTCAACAAGCCTACTTCTTCACACTCTCCCTCTACAAGCACCCAGGTTGTAGATTCTTTCTCTCTCCCGAACAGGTCACAACTCGTGTAAATGCTTTACATATTCCAGAAATGTATTAATCTCATTTCTCTTTCTTCTCTTCTCTTCCTCTTTGTAGATTTGTGTCATATTTATTTTTTCTGTATCTTTTTAGGAGTTAGAGGAAATTACACATGTGGTCAATCTACCATGTTTAACTGGAAGTCAAAAGCTGGTTGTTTGAAAAGACTGATGAAATTGGTCTTTGGTGGACCTGATTAAGGAAAAAAGTGAAAGCACAAATATATATAAGCAGTATGAAAGAGAAATATACGAGAGAATATTAACTGGAAAGAGAAATGTACGAGAGAATATTAACTGCAACTTTATGACAGTCGATTTGAATCTCCATAATAGGGGTTGGCAAGCTACAGCCTGCAAGTCAAATCTGGCCCAACACCTGTTTTTCTAACACAGCCGTGCTCATTTGTTTACGTATTGTCTAAGGTTCTTCTGTGCTACAATGGCAGAGTTGAGTAGTTTGTGACAGAACCATATGTTCCACAAAGCCTAAAATATTTACAATATAACCCTTTACAGAAAGAGCTTGGTGACTCCTGCTCTAGAGGAAATTATTTCCTAGAGAAAAAGAAACTATGTTGACCCCCAAAGTGCTAGACTAGATAAATAATAATAGAAGAGATTGGAAAAGTTATTAACAATCTTAAGATGGCTCCAACCAGAGAGCTGAATTCTGAGTCACTAATCTTTGAAGGACAGGTGATTTCTGTGTTCTTTAGATTATTTCAGACCGTACAATAAGATGGAAAAGTCTTTTCAAAATAACATTATTAAACTATTAATGTCATCTTTTAAAGAAACCTTGCTGTTGGAGGTTTTTGTTTTTGCAGTTTTTTAAATGGTTCACATTGTTCATGCGGTGATAACTGAGTGTGGTACTATAGTTCACAGCGACCAAACACGTTCCTCTGTCTAAGGAGGGGCAGTGCAGCATTCGTCTGACAGGGTTAGTTGATCCCCTTGACCACACAGTTCCCTACTTTCTGTCATCTTAATACCCTTCATGGACATTTACATTAGTTCCATGTTTGAGTTGTAGAACCACCCTCATTACTAAGAAGAATTTGTGTGTGTGTGTATACATGTACACATCTTAATCTTAACCTGCCAGGCCTGAAAGAGAACAGATGCAAAGTCTTTTTATTTCTGTTCATCTGTTTTATAGTTAAAACTAGTTATTTTGGAATCATTAGAATAATTGCTTACAGTCTTATTGTAACAGGTTGTACTAATCTATTAATTGTAATTTTACTTTATTTTCAGGTATTTGTCTTTGTAACTTGTGAGCAATAACACTCCCCACCTGTGAGATCATAGATAATGTGATGGTGTGGAATTGTCCTTTGTATAGCGAGTCCAATATCCATCATGTTGCATCGTGTCAGCAAAATGGTCACCTGAGTTCAGGGGTTCTCAAGACCTGAGTTGGGAGTTCCCCAGTCAGGTTCAATGATTTGCCAGAAGGACTCACAGAATTCAGAAAAGCTGTTATACTCATGGTTACAGCTTATTTCAGAGAAAGAATACAAATTAAAATCAGTGGGAAAAGGTGCATGGGGCAGGGTCCAGGAGACACCAGCACAAGCTTTCAGTTGTCCTCTCCCAGTGGAGTCGTGTGGGCAGCACTTAATATTCCTAAAAATAATGTGTGACACCACTCAAGGAATGTTGCCAACCAGGGAAACTCACTGGAACCCTGGTGTCCAGGGTTTTATTGGGGATCAGTCATGTAGGTATGGCTGCCCACCTATGTGGCTGACTTTAGCCTCCAGCCCTTCCAGAGGTCAAACTGATAGCACATGGCCCAAGGCCCCTGCCTTAGCTTGCACTGTTAGCATGAACTATTTGGGGCAGCCCGAGGCTTCAGGTAAATAAATACACTCTTAAGAGGTAGGATGTTCCAAGAGCTCAGAGGTCATCTCCCAGGTGCCAGACCAGGGCCAAACCTTTCTTTGAAATGCGCAGGGTTTGGACAACCCAGACCTGCTCAGTTAATCCTTTACTGCACATTACCACACATTGAATTCCTCACACGTGTACGTTCTCTACCACCCCTATGAACAAACTTTTTAAAGACACACGTAATCTGTTTTAACCCATTGAACAAGGCAAATCTGCCAATGTCCATTGTTTGAATGGAAGAAAAAGTTTTCTCTGAAAGGTCATGTTCAGTTCACATTTGGATTAGATCAAATGTCAACTTACATCAGACATGTACCTTCAGGCTTTAGAAGGTGAGCTTGAATTGTGTCACTTCCTTTGCTCAGGGGTATTGGCCTCTAAATCCCTCTTGCCCTGTGCCTGGAAAACTGAGTGACAAACACATGGAGTCAGCATCTTTCTGTGTGCCATACCCACTGGACAAGAGGACATGAATTGGGCTGGATATGGTCAAGGGTCAGAATATCATCATCTTTATCTTTTTTGTGGAACATCTTTTAACTTTGTTTCCTGTTAGGCACTTTGTTAGGTTATAAAAGACTAAAAAAAAAAAGATGTGCATCTCCGATTCCAAGAAATTGTTCATAGGGTTTTGGAAACAAGAGAAGTTTTGAGGGTACGTGCACCAAGTTGGAGTTACCTTGAGCTTTTTGTTTGCCTCGGCTACTGGAGGAGTTTGGAAGTGAAGCTGAAGCTGACTGGAAGTGTCTAGACTACAACCTAAAGTGTCTCGTCTTGGTGAAGGGTTTGGCTTCAAAAGCTGGCAACACTTGACGTTAAAAAAAATCTTTAGTAGTAGTGAAGGAAAAAAAGAAGAAAAAAAATTGTCTCCTCAACTATAAATACATTTTTAGTCTGTTTTTTGAGCAAAATGTGAGTCATCGTGTCTGTATAGTTTTGAGTTTTGCTCTTCTTCCTCGCCATTGTGTCTGAGCAGCAGTGTTTTGATAGAAGGGTGTGGGACTTTATTTCTAGGTACAAAGATCTTTTCTCTTTGCAGGGGTGGGATGGGTAGGAGGGGCAGATCAGTGCTCTCTGTTTGAAAGCAGTTAGCATTTCTTATCATTTCTTCATTCGGGGCACGACCCAAGGACTGCTCATGCCAAGGTATCACTTTGTGGTTTCGACCTGGGAGCATTCTTCTCTTTGCAGGACGTCCCCAGGCTTGGGGAAGAAGCTCTGAGCAAGCGGGGTGCTCTTGGGGATGAGCCAATGGCAAGGGATACTGAACCCCCGAACTCTGAGGACAGCCTGCCCCGCTGAGCGAGTGTGCTTGAGCATTGCATCAGACGTAACCGAGGCTTCATTTTATGGGAGAGCAGCAGCCACTTGATAAAGTTGCTTTTCAGTGACAGTGGCCTGTCACTGAGCTGAGATAACTTTAGTCCTTGTTTTTATTAAACAACTCCTTGTCTCCCCCTCGCGCACAGAGCTCTCTCGCCGAGACCTTGGATAGCACTGGCAGTCTAGACCCCCAGAGATCGGACATGATTTACACCATAGAAGATGTTCCTCCCTGGTACCTCTGCATATTTCTGGGGTTGCAGGTAAGATAGTTCCTTTAGGATGTACCCACCAGCAGATGTTTGAATTGTCTGTCTGGATTTTTTAAGAATTCAATTTTGATTTTTATTAATTGACAACTTTTATTATGAATTACTCTTTGAAGAATGATGAAAGGGAATTGTTAATATCAATTTAATAACTGTCAAAGGAAGAAAAGAACGGGAGGAGTAGGTTAACCAGGGAATGAAAGAAGGAAAATGTCCTGGGAGTAAACAAGAGAAGTGACATGGAAGGAAGGAGAAAAGATCGTAGAGATATAGAAAAAGACTATACTTTCAGGGATCATTTCTATAGTTCATAGAGATATAGAAAGAGGGGAGGATGGAGGGAGGAGGAAAGGAGAAGAGGAGAGAAAAGAAGAATTAGTGTTCACCTCCTATTCCTAGGTAACCAGTCCATGGTCATGGTCAACCCTGCCATGAAATATGGGTAACACCGAAGTGCCACGCTGGTCAGGACATAAATGAGAGGTTTCAGTCTTATTTCTAAAGGAAAGCAGACTTTGCCGCGGTAGTTGTCTACCACAGCAGCTTCCAGTGTGAGCAGAGCAGAACAATGCCAGGGGAGAGGAGAGGAGGGGGGGGAGGGGAGGGGATGGGAGGGTGGACAGGCTTGGGGGTACTGACCAGGGGCCAAGTTGGGAGGCAACACAAGCTGCTGCCCTGGCCTGTGTTTGCCCTGGTTGTTTTAGCTTGGACTCTGTTCTGATGTCTAACTTTCCATTCTTTCATTTTTCCTTTCAAGTTTGAATGATCCGTTCAACCTGAGGTGTTTCAGATACTGAGAAAATTAGTCTCATTGCCCAGACAGGTTTATTCGCTTGGAGGTGGGGCTGTACCTGCCAACAGCTGATACTTTGGTCCAGTTTCCAGGCCCCTCCCCTCCCCTTGAGGTATCAGAGCACTTGGTAACCTGGACTGAAAGGTGTCTCATAAAGGAGGGGTTGCAGCCAAAGGAGCTGAGTGGTCTTGGTGAATAATTTGCCTTGAGCTGAGCATCCCGAACCAGGTTCAGGAAACTCGCTTTTTGAAATGTTTATATTATAGATGTTTCTAGACATCTCCCTTGGTCAATAGGATTGGAAAACTCTGCAAGCATTGTGCCCTTCTTGACGATACACAGTGAAGCTCTGAGAAGTCCTGGATGGGAATGTTCTGTTCCCCACGTGAAACACCTGTTAGTGTTAGTTGGGCCTCATGGACTGGAGGCAACACATTTTTGGTACACATGAGCAGCAATGGGGAACTATTGAGAAGAAAAGTAGAAAGTTGGCAGAACAGAGGTAGGAACTGAACAAGCGGGCCTCTGGGATGAAGGGAGTGAGCAGTGAGTGTTGGGAATGTCCTGCCTGCTGCCCAGAGTAAGGGAGGAGCCCCCTTGGAAGAGTGGGATGGGCTCTTTCTGGAGGATTCCCACAGCTTCTATATGCCCTTAACTCTTCCCTGAGTTCAGACAATGCCAGACCAAAGAACAAGATGGGAAACACCCTGAAAGAATTTTAAAAACCTGAAAGAATTAAAAAAAAAAAAAAAGTCAACTATCTTAGAAATATAGATGTAAAATTCTACGTAAAATATTAGCAAATCAAGGGGCCAGTCTGGCGTAGTGGTTAAGTTTGCGTGCTCTGCTTTGGTGGCCCGGACTTTGCAGGTTCAGATCCCAGGCACAGACCTACACGCCGCTCATCAAGCCATGCTGTGGCGGCATCCCACATATAAAGCAGAGGTAGAAGGGCATGGATGTTAGCCCAGGGCCCATCTTCCTCAGCAAAAAGAGGAGGATTGGCAATGGATGTTAGCTTAGGGCTAATCTTCCTCACCAAAAAAAAAAAAAAAAAAAAATATATATATATATATATATATATATATATTAGCAAATCAAATCCCAGAAGTAAAATATAGCATGACTAACCTAGGGTTTGTTTCAGGAATGGTTCAGTGCAACACAATTCAAGTTAACAGATTAGAGGGGCAAGACCTATGATTTTAGCAATCAATGCTGACAAAGCATTTGAAAAAAAGCAAATATTCCCAGTAAGAGTTATGAGGTAAAACATCACCAGTGCTTGTATTAAGTACTTCCTTTCTGTTGGCCTGGATTCACGCGAGTAATAATACAAATGAGTAATAAGACATGAAAATGAAATGAAAGAAACAAATGAAAAGGAGAAAGTAATGAAAATAATGAAAAGGAGAAAGGCTGAGAAAGAAATAAGACTTGGCATATGATATGAGTGAGTACCTAAAAAAACCATAGAGATTCTTCACGTGGGCTGTTTTTTAAAAACAACAGGGGGGCAAAGTAGGATAAAATCAGGAAAAAAAAGCGAGGAAGGGTTTACTCTTTCTGTCTCTGTCTCCCTGTCGCCCGCAGCACTACCTGACCTGCTTCAGTGGCACGATCGCGGTGCCCTTCCTGCTGGCCGACGCCATGTGCGTGGGCTACGACCAGTGGGCCACCAGCCAGCTCATCGGGACCATTTTCTTCTGCGTGGGAATCACAACATTGCTGCAGACAACGTTTGGATGCAGGTGAGATTGGGGTACTGAATTGGGATGCTGAAGCCCCCTAAGGCCTCGAGCAATGCCATTCACCTGGGGCTGCTTGGAAGGACTGCCTGGAGTTGGCGGGGAGTGTCCTAGTGGCCATGACCCCCCTTCCCGTGTTTCTTTTGCTGGGTGGTACCACATCCCACCCAGTTGTGCCAGCTGGAAACTCAGGAATGGAGTTTCACCTCAGACGACAGCTCCTTCCGTCCCACCCCCTGGCAGGGCAAGTTCTCTCTCCAGTACCCCCTGCCCACTCCCATTCCTTTAGTTCAGGCCTGGACTGTTCTACTAGGTTCCCAGTTGGTTTCCCTGCCTTCAGGACTACTCTCCTTGCTCTGCTCGGTGACTCTGTGCACTGCCCCCGTGCCATCTTTCTAACATTCGCATCTTCCTCGGTGCTGCCAGGCTGCAGCCCCACTCTCTGTTTAAAAACCAGGATGTGCCCACCCTTTAGGCTTCTCCCTTGCTCTCTGTCCCATCACCCTTCCAGCTTCCTCTGAGCCCTGCCCTCCCCTTCCCTGCACTCAAGCTGAATGAGCTCCTCCCTGGGCCCTGCTGTTTCACCTTCCTGTGCGTGTGCTCCCCAGCGGCCTGGTAAACCCTGTGCATCCTTCTAGTCCGGCTTGTCCTCCCTGCTCTGTGAAGCATCCCTGATTCCCTGAAGCCTCCGTTGTTCTCGCCTGTGAATTCCCACACGTGCGTCTTGTGTACATTCTTCTAATGTGGCTCTTATTCCACTTTCTCCTTTTTTGTTTGTGTCTTTCCCCCTGGATCCTGCTCCCCTCCTGATGCCAGGGCTCTAGCTGGTTCACCTGTGCATCCCCAGCCCCCAGCTTAAATGGGTGTGGAGCTGGCATGGGAGGGAAGAGAACCATCCTTTCCTGCTCCTCCTGCAAGCTTGCTTTGTCCTCACCGGTCCCCTGTTCCGCCCTCTTCACAGTGCAGCCTCTTCCTTTATCCCGGGGCTCTGCTCAAGGGGAGGAGCCTGTGGGGACAGGACTGTCCTCAGGTGCGGGCTGCAGGGTAGACTTGCAAGTTCTGTCTCCTGCTCCATTAGAGACGATCTGGGGAAGGGCTTTGCCTTCCCTGCTAGGGAAGTGGGAGCAAAGAGAGAGGGCAAACAAGGCAGGTTGGGAATCATGGACTATATTCCAATGAATTGGAATCATCAGGGACATTGAGAGGGTTGCCCTTACTTTGGGGGACAGGAGAATATGGGAGAACAGTGAGCAGTGTTAGGGATTCTGGTTGGGGGCACAGGCAGCATCCTGGGAAGGGTTACAGCAGCTCCTTGAAGGTCTGCTGAAGGAAGGAAGGCTGTGGGGCTGGCCAGCTCTTGGAGTTCTCACAACCCCAACCCCTGCAGGGCGGCGTGCAGTCACCAGGCTGAGCAGATCCCTTACTTCGGAAGGGGGGAGTCTCCTTAGGGAACTCCTGAGGAGAGGGGCAGGGTGTCATTGACCTGCTAGGGTAGGGAGATGTGTTCTGGGCATTCCAGGAGGACTTGATTCATTTTCTTAGAGCTAGGTAGTTAGATTTGGCTGCCATCATCTTTCATTCTTTTGAAACAGTATTCAAGGTTTTGTATTTCAAGGCCAGGGCGGATTAAAAAGCTTTTGTTGGCTGACCTGGGGGCCTTACCTTGTACATAGGGCACTGGTTTTCTGGGGGAATGTTCTTTTTCTCAACAGCTGGCTCATCAGGGAACTGGTAGCACAAACCATCTGTAACGGTGGGCAGTGCCTGTTTTTGGGAATTGTTGGTTGACTTGAAGGGGGAATGAAAGATGTCTTTTTGTGGTGCAGTACGCACCACATGCAGCTCTGCCCGCTCTCGTGCCAAGGAGGCTAGCACTGACCACAGATGAGCCTGGGAGGGGTGGGCACAGTTGCCTAATGGGGACTCCGTAGGGAGGGCTTGGGTAACTTTTGGTGAGTGCTTTCAGTGATGTGAGGGCACCCATTTAGCACCCTCTTGCCCATCATTGGGGCACAGGAGACCTAAACAGAGCAGCATGGGTCAGTGCAGTTCACCTCTCCCTCCCCCTCCGAAGGAGCAGTTGAGCTGAGAAAGAACAGGAGAGGGAGTTGATGCACCTGCTGGGATGGCTCAGGGACCCAACACAGAGCGTCACAGCATGCGTGCACGTGCATACATTTGTGCGTGTGCATACACATGCATGTGTCTGCGCTCTGCACCCAGGAGGCTCGGTGAGAGCAGCTTTCCTTGCTGTTTTGTGGCAGATGTCAGGGAAGCCCCACCCACGTCCTTGGGTGGTATGAGCCAGCAGTGGGTCCCATCTTCACCGTGGTATAGCCATTGCTTAGTTGTAAATCGGGAGGCGGGATATCATGTCTACGAACCACATTAGTCATATGTGTGCTGCTGGGGTTTGGTGTGGTTTTGTCTTAGGACATGGGTTTTTTTGTGGCTGTCAGGGTGTGGGATAGTGTCCATACTCTTAACCTGGGAAAAGAGGAAGGGAAAAATACTGACTCAGTCCCACAGATACATAGCGAACCATGTGTGTACAAGGTGCCGGGTGACGGCCAGGCCGTGGCGGTGATGAAGTGAGTCCATGCCCTGCAGCATGAAGGGCAGCATCAGGGATTTGCGGTGATGTCCTGCTGGGGACTTGAAGGGAGAGCCACGGAGGACATGGCAGCATGTGAGATGGGTCTTGAAGACTCAGTTAGCTTCTTGGCCCAGGAGGGTTGAAGTAGTAGCTTTTTGCATCCTGGGAAGGGCGGGGGCAAAGGCAGGAAGTCGTGGCCTGATGAGTGATTTCCATGAGCAGAGCCCAGAGGCCAGGCTCTGGGCCTGACTCCCATGCTTGGGCATTATCAGCAGGGCACAGGGAATCTGCGAAGGTTTCATTGGCAGAGGACTCGTCTCCTGGGGCTGTCCCTTGAAAGACATTACTTGGGTGTTATGTAGAGGGGAGTGAGGGACCAAATCCAGGGGATCACAGATATCCGAGAGAAAGGAAATGGAGACCCAGGCAAGGATTCTGGAGGGGAAACAGAAAGGCGAATGTTAAGGAGACAGCAAGGAAGCAGAGTCTACAGAACTCCACTGCATGGGATGTGGTAGGCGAGGGGGAGGGTGTGAGAGAGGGAGGGGGGGGGAGGGTTGTGTGTGTGTGTTGGGGTCTGAGTGATGAGTTTAGCTCTAGCCCAACATTCTGGAGGTCTGTTCCTGCTTTTGATCCTGAGATGGAAAGAAGAGAGGCCTGGAGTGTGCCTTGTTTGTCTTAATTAAAGAATCTTTATGATTGAGTGAATTGGAGCAGCTGCCTTTGGGGCGGGGAGAGTGTGGGAGCAACCCCTCAACCACGACATGCCCCCTTGCCCCTTGGCCCCTCGGGCACACACACACACACGTACGTGGTTAACTCTTGCTCTACTTCTCTCTTTGTGCTAACAGCACTTTCTTCTTACCGTGGATCCTTGCTTCCAGCTCCTGTCCAGTAGGTAAACAGTGAGAAGGCCTCTGTGGTATGGTTTCCAACTCCTGCAAAGCCTCAAGCTGTTGTTGACTCCTTCCTTTCACTGTTTGTCCAGTGTACATTTGAGGGCCTGCTGTGCGAAGGTGAACCCAGATAGTGAGGTGGTGGGGCATTTCCCTCCCTGCCTGGCTGCTCACCACCTCTGGGGCTTGTTTGCTGCACCTGTGTATTCGTGTGTCTCATCTCCCCCCACCCCCTCCATCTCTCCGTCCTTCACCTCTTTCTGTTAGAGTTCTGATTCCTCTTTCCTCCATCTTCCCCTCCTTCCATTGTGCCCAAAGAGGCAGGGCTCCCCTATCCAGCTGAACCACCTCTCATGCCCTTGGCCCCAAGTTTCCTATGGGTTTCGTGAGACAAGAGCAGAAATCCCAAGAGTGGCAAATATCCCAGTGCACCACCCCCGCTCCCTCACCCCTGGTATTTGCAGCAGGGCAAGGTTGGCAGTCAGACTGTGGTTGAGGACCCACCCTGGTACTCAGACACCCAGCTGTTACTCAGGATGGGGTTAGGGGTATAGTCCAGGGGGCTCACCAAAATCAGTGCTGTTCAGAGCTGGCTGCATTGCCGGTGCTGGTTAAAATCATGTCGTTGGATGTGTTAATGATAAACTGTAATCCTGTGGGCAGTCAGAACCTACAGTTCCCAGTGTAAAGCGTTGGCCTACGGCATGTGGCAAACAACGGTTTCTGCTCCCTTCACACATGGGGGAGTGGACCGAGCAAGCAGGAGAAGTTAGAGGGACCTGCACAGCGTTATGACTTTGCACAGGTGACCTCTCCAGCTCTCAGTTTCCTATTGTGAAAATGAGAGGCAGCTCTTCCTAAGCTGTCCTGTGGATGACATTTTGCTGTTATTGTGTTTTTGTAGATTATTATAAGCTTCCTAAAATACATTTGGGATGTTGTAGAGTATGAATAATCTCAAGAGCCTTTTAGTTCTGCAAGATGCTAAATAGACCCTCATCATAGGCTGTGAATGATCATCTTAACAGACTGGTGCGTTTACTTCCTGGTCACCACAGGATCAAATAAACAGATAAAGCAGTTGGGGCAGAGGGCATGTAAGGCTGGGACAGTGCTGGAGGGAAGCGCTGATGTAGCTGGGAGTGGGGTTCATTCCCCGTGTGACAGCCATGAGGACTGCAGATGGCTTGTGCGTGGCTTTTGCAGTTCAGCCCTAATTTCCTTAGGCTTAGAGCAGCAGCAGAAGTTTCTTGTTCAGCTTTCATGATTTCTAGGACAGATTTTCAGACTTGTCCAAGTCTGAGTGGTTTACCGTGTTGTGCCCGAGTTCTGTGCATTTCTTTGCATATTTGCCTATCGCCCGCTGCGTACCCGATGCTCCCTTGTGGTGGATGCAGGGACCTGAAGACTGGCGTGTCTGTGCCTTTGAGGAGTGGGCCCTTTATTCTAAGCAAGGTAAGATGATTGCTGGTCTAGAGCAGAGGCAGGAAGAAAGCATAAGCATCCCGACCTGCGGGCCGGGTTGTCCCTCCTCATTTCCCACGGGGACGCTGGTGAAGAGGGGCACGCTGTTCCTGGAAGCCTGTTTCTTCCATAAAAATAACCAAAATTAACAGGGAAACAGGGAATGTGAAACAGATGTATGCCTTTGCAAACCTGAGCCCGAGCTCAGAATGCGAGCGTTAAGATGATGCCACGTCGTAAATGCTCCTTTGGGGGCGTGTTTTCCACGGGCTGTGCTGGCTGAGGCCACACGAAGTGTGTCTGATGCAGCGCTTGCTGCAGACCCTCCTTCCTTCACTGCACGTCTCCCCTGCACGAAAGTGGTTTCCTTCCTCCAGGGCCCGTGACGGTTTTGAAATGGAGGTCATGGGTCTCAGCCGCAGTTGTGTGACCTCTGTGGCTTTAGCGCTTCCCAGCGCCTCTGCCTGCTGGGGGTGCATGGTTTCTGCCATGGCTGCTGCCTCCTTCTTCCTTCTCCCACCCTGCCTCTTCCTTCTTCCTCCTCTCATTTGACCTTGATGCCCTGTACTTTGCTTTCAATGAGGTCCTCATTGCCGATTTCCCATGAGTGAGGTTTCAGTAATTCGCTTCGTTCTGGCTGATTTGTGATGTCAATCCCAGCTACCCCTTAGGCTTGCTCCAGGAATCAGTACAAAGCCTTTAAAATCCCGGGAGATCAGGGCAGAGTTGTTCCAAGTCCCCCAACCCTGGTGTTAGCTGCCTGAAGTGGTCACACCTCCCTGGCTGCAGGGAGAACTTCTCAGCTGATGCCATCATCTTGGCTGCCACTGCCTTTTCCAACAGAGACCAAGTCCTGCTGGCAGCTCTGAGCTTCCCAGAGTCCCTGCCCCTGACCCCAGGTGTCGGTGCAGAGCTGGGGGTGAAGGAGGGCCTTCTGGGACCCTGCCCCTTGCCTGCCATGCTGACCTTCCTCGACCTTCCCTGAGGTGTGGCAGGGGTGCTGGGTTTGCCACACTCCACCCTCTTGCTCCAGGCGCCTCTTGGAGGCATCACTCTGAACTCCCCAGCAAAAGAAAAGACTGCAGGTGGGGGGGGGGTCTCTCTCAGAGGAGCCTCTCCTGGCCATCACAGCCGGCTGTAGACGTGCAGAACTTTTCTTAGCTGAGAAAAAGTAGAGTTTTGGCCAAGAGTCATTGTAGTCAGTGCGGCAACCTGTTCTCTAACTGGATTGCCTGCCCTAAGGAGAGAGCGCCCCTGTCTTCCGTCCCCCTGGGTTCTGGGGACCTGTACATGCTATGCTGTGTGCTCACTGACTACAGGGGGCCACTGCTCCAGGATGCTTGCAGGTTTCAAGTCTGGGGCTTTGAACTCTTAACTATTGATACAATTTAGAAGAATGGCAGGATGCAGTGGTTAGATTGGGGGTGGGGGAGACTGGAGTTTCCCTCCACATTCCATTTCTGTATCTGTATTTGTGTGGAGAGTATGTGCAGTTCTTTGAACCATTTGAAAGTCAAATTGCAGACAGCATGCCGGCTCACCCCTGAATACTCTCCTAGGTTTGAGGGTCTCCTGTGTAACCATTTACCACACTGAGAAAGTTAGCAGTCATTCCACCATATCATCTAATGTGCAGTCCATATTTAATTCCCCAAGTTGTCCCTAAAATATCTTTTATAGCTTTCTCTCCACCTCCCCGAACCTGGATCCAGTCGAGTTCATGTGGTGAATTTGTTTGTTGTGTCTCTTTGGTCTCTTATTAAACAGTCCTCACCTTTTCCCTCCATATCATCGCCTTTTTAAAGAGTCCAGGCCAGTTGTCGAGCGTCCCGTGGTCTGAATTTGTCTGATTGTGTCCTCGTGGTGGTATTTGATTTGTTCCACAGTCCTCTTTATTTGTTGTCAACTGGGAGATGGGACCAGAGGCATGGTTGATTCAGGGTGAACATTTTTGCCAGAATTACTGTGTAGTTGATAGCCAGTCCTTCATTTTCTGTCATGTTGAACAGGCACATAATAGCAGGTTGTAGCTTTTTTCCCCCAAATAAAAGAATTGCTGTCCATTTAATTCAAAAAATTCTAGATAGTACATTAAAGAAATGGGGGCCAGTGAGAAGCAGGAGGTAGTGGCCTTAGAGGAGGGAGCTTGGCCCTGATCCCCTAACCAGCTGTATCCGGGAGCTTTGGCCTCAGAGGTGGCATCACTCCTGTTCCACCATTTTTCAGCTGTGCGACTTTGGGCAAGCTGCCTGGTCTCTCAAAGTCCTCTTCCCTCGTCTGTAAAGTGGTAATAATAATAAAATTGTTAGTGAGCATCAAATGAGCTAACGCCTGGCACCTGTCCACACTCACCTCTTGGCTCTCATTATTTTAGTGGGCCTTCTGGAAGGGAAGGAGGCAGGTAGGTGCAGGTGAGGCAGACGAGGGTGCAGGTGAGGCAGACGAGGGTGCAGTGGGCAAGGGCTAGACGCCTGAGGGAGCAGCATGTCCTTGATGAGTGTAGCGGGCAGTTGGGTGTGCTCCTTGGCCACACTGCCCTAAGGCTTGCCTCTTCAACTCTAAATTTTCTGGGTGGTCTTCCCCCTTCAGTTAACATACTCCTTCTCTGTTTGCTAATATTTCTGATGCTCCAGGGGACAAAGGGACTGACTGAGTCCTCTTAGTGTATGTGGGGTTAATGAATTCTCCGCAACCTTTTTTCTTTGACTGTCGCATCCTGCTTGCCCCACACACCCCCACATGCTCTGAATTGCCCATCCTCTTCCTCACGGCCCACTGCCTCTCCCCTTTTCTCCTTCCTCTTCTGGCAGTTGACTGCCCTGGCAAAGCTGTATGGGGGGGTAGAGCAGCATTACCCAGGAATAGAGGGGAGAAACTACCAGGAGAGAAGCTCTTCTCTTTTTTGTAAACTTTTGTGTTTTTTGTAACTACTTGCCATAACTCTAGTATTTTAAGGAATATGTTGTCCTTCTCCCCCTACTTCCTCTCCCAGAAAGACACTTTATAGACATAATTTTTTTTATTGTGAAGTTTTTGTGGTACATTATTATTTATCAGTCACCATATAAGTGCATCCCTCCACCCCTGTGCCCACCCCCACCCCCCTAGCCCCTGGTAACCACCAGACAGTTCTATCTGTGCGTGTGTTGGTTTATCTTCCACATATGAGTGAAATCATGCCCGGTTTGTCTTTCTCTTTCTGGCTTATTTCACTTAACATAATACCCTCCAGGTCCATCCATGTTGTTGCAAATGGGACGATTTTATCTTTCTTTATGGCTGAGTTAGACATAATTTTTTTAAGTCTTACCTATTGAGGGGTAATCGATATACAGTAAAATTTACCCTTTTTCACATGTACAGTGGGCTGAGTTTTTAACCATATGTACAGTCCCATAACCACCACCACAACCAACAGATAGAGCATTGCCACACCCCAAAGAATCCCTCCTGCCTCTTTGTGACTGGCTAGATCTTGAAGTAATAAAAGTAGTTTAGGCTAAGAAACCCTTGACCTGCAATAGTTGATACTATTGTGCTTGAAAAGGAGGTTATCGAAATTGTATCCAACCAGCCCTCCTCAGTTCCTGGGCTCTGGGGACAGGTAAAGCTGCTACTGTGAGCTGTGGTTGGGGGAGGAGCTGTTGGCTTCTTCCTTCCAAGGTTTTCCAGGGGTCCCTCTTATTGGAGGGGTTGACCGAAATAGTTCATGTCATCTTGGTATTTATCTGTAGGACCAGAATGACATAAACTTGAAGATAAAGGTTACACTTGCTTTTTGTTAAGAGTTTTCTTTGAATTAACTCAAAATGGATTAGAGATCCAAATGTAAGAATCATGAAACTATATATATAAATATTAGAATAAACAAGGGTGAATTCCTTTATAACCTAAAGTAGGGGAAGACTTAAAAATAAACTAGGACTCAGACTCCAAAAACGATAAAAGAATGTGATGAATTTGATGATGTTAAATATGAAAACATTTTTACACTTTGCATTGTAAAAATATAAACAAAAATGACAAACTGGAGAAAATATCTGTAACATCACAGATGAAGTCTAATATCTCTAATGTAAAAAGAACTCTGAAAAATCAAAATTAAAAAATACCTAAAAAATATAGAAAAAAGGGCAAAAGACATGAACAGACAGTTCACAAAAAAGTTATAAAATGCCCCTTCCCCATATGAAAGGATCATCAAATTGACTTATAATAAGAGCAATGCAAACTCAAGCTACCCTGAGATACCATTTCTGACCTTTGTCAGGTTGACAAAAAATAGAAATTTTGACGTGGAATAACAGGCGTTCTTGCACATTGCTGTCAGGAGTGAAAATAGTTCAACCCCTATGAAGAGGAATTTTACAATGTGGTCATGTGCCACATAACGACGTTTCGGTCAGCAATGGACTGCATATACGGTTGTGGTCCCATAAGATTAGGATCATAGAGCCTAGGTGTGTAGTAGGCTATACCATCTAGGTTTGTGTAAGTACACTCTATGATGTTGGCATAACAACAAAATAGCTTAATGAGACATTTCTCAGAATGTATCCCCATTGTTAAGCAATGCATGACTGTATCTAGAGTACATGTGCATTTACCATTTGATCCAGCAACCCCACTTCTATAAACTTACCCTGAAGAAACACTCCCACAAATGCAAAATAATATACAAAAAACTATGTATTGCTATGTAGTTTATAATGGCAAAATATTTAACACAACTTAAATGCCCTTCTGTAAGCGACTGGCTGCTGTTGTACATCATACAATGAAGTCCTATGCAGCCCTGAGAAAGAATGAGAAAGAGCTCTATGAACTGGTATAGAGTAAGTTCCAGGATGTATTGAAAAAGCAAGTTGCAAAAAAAGTACATATATGGGTGTGTGTCTATATATATAAAGAAATAAGAAGGATAAGGTAGAAATTAATGAAAATCATTAACTACAGGGGGTAAGTGGGAATGGGGTGAAGGGGCTGGGGATGGAAGTGAGACTTTCCTGGTACATCTCTTCATATAGTTTGATTTTTAAACTATAAATGTTCGACATATTCAAAACATAAAATCTAAAAGGATGAAGAAAAGCAAACCCTAAAATTGAATACACACAGAAACAAGTGAACCTAGCCATCTGTCAAATTGCTAACTACACAGAGAAAAGAATTCACAGTCTTTAGCACATAGTACTTTGCACACCCTGAATGGGATATGGTCTAAGGCCAAAAAAAAAAAAAAAAATTCAGAGAAATCTTAAACTTAGTCTTAGTCTTGTTAGTAGTAACATTGGTGTAATTCTGGAACCGTGTTGTATGATGTTATAGGATAGAAGAAATGAATAAGTCTGTTGATGATGTCAGAAATCAGGATGCTCAATGTAGGAGAAGGAGAGAGATGAATATGGAGAGAAAGAAGGTGATTCAGGGCATTGGATTGAACCAGAGGCATCGTTATGACCCCACTATTCAAAAAAGAATTGTATCTCTGTTTACTAACTAAATGCCACCCCAGTAACAGTGAGGCCACCTAGGGTTTAGATCTTGGTTTCTAAATACGATTCTCCACTAGAATGAACCAGGGCTCCTTGGAGAAGTGGTTGGCTCCGGGGCTGGGGCTGAGAACAGTACAAATTGAGCCTGGAGCATCTTGTGCCAGAAAGCAAAGAACTGCTCAAAGAATGAGGAGGGATGGGGGTGTTATGTCAAGAGGAATGAGAACCTACTTGAGCAGGCTGGTTTGGGCAAGTTTGAGACAATTTAGTTATTAAAAAGAATAGTCATGGTAGTGAATTATAAAACGGAATAAAAACAGAATCTATGAGTTAACAGTGATGTTCAAAAAAGAAAAAGAGGGAGAGAAAGTTGGACAAAATGGAAAGCTCTTCTTTACAAAAGGATGCTAATTAGTAAACATGGATGGAATGCTAAAATTGAAAGATCATAATTTTTAAGCCCACTATGTAAGAATGTTAATAAGCTAGTGGGAATATAATGTTCACACAGTCTGAGTAATCACCCTATAGATAATTTATTAATTACACAATGGAAAAGTTACTTTTAAAATGGAGAGTTCCAGCAGCCACTACTCTAACCAAGCGTTCCCACCTCACGGGACAGTTGGATGACAGCAGCCTCCCGACGTGATGCTATAAGAAGTGCACAACACCCAAGCAGTCTCCTTTCCAAAATGTTTAGCCTGGCTGTAAATATGACGCAGTAACCAAACACCATATAGGAACTCTAACTGGATTGCAGGGTGGGGGCAGTTATAAGCACTTCTATAAACAATTAGAGAAATTTAAATATGGCCTGAATATTAGGTTACAGTATTAAATTAATGTCACCTTTCTTGGATGTGATAAGGGGGAGGCAATGATATAAGAGAATATGCTTGTTTTTAGGAGATGCCAGCTAAGTGAGTGAAGCACAAGAGGTCTACAAGCTACTTTCTAACAGTTCAGCTGACAGTTTGCTGTATGTATATGGTAAATAATAGGAAGATGTTATCAATTAAGAGTTTTCTTTGACACATTGTTTTGCTTTTCTTTAAATGTACTTAGGGTACAGATTCCTGATGGCAGATTCAATAATGAAACTAGAGCTCCTCCAGGCCAGACTTGCTTTACATTTCTTAGAGATTGTTTTAAAATTGTGCTGTAGTTTAGACTCAAGTAAATGTTTGGCAATGAAAAGTTTTGTATCAACTTGATTGTTTTCTTGCTAGGTCGAGGAAGCCAGGGACAGAGTACACTCTCTTTGTGGATGAATTATGTTTATGTCTTCTTCATTTTTATTAAAAGGTTTGGTTCTGAGCAGATACATTTTGCCCCTCTGTGGTGCTGCTCATAGGACCATTACTTTTAAACTTTTTAAGACCCTTCCCCTGATGGCACCAGAGGAGGACTGCAAACCCCTGGGACCTGGGGAAGTTACCTGGATTTATCTTAAAAATTCATGTACATTTTACTCTCTGCCAAGTACTTTATCTAAAAAAGTCTTCTCCCAAATTTGCAGTTAAAATCAACATGGCAGAAAGACAACTCTTATTTCTAGTCTAATAAAATTCCTTTCAAAGAGTAATATTTGTAAATAACGCCTTCAATTAATTAATTATTAATTGGAAGTTGGTGCTGGGGATACAGTGATGGGTGAACTGGGCCCAGTTCCTACTGTCAGGGCGATTCCAGCCCCATGAGGAGATGGGCAGGTCAGCATACAGGGAGCTTGTCAGCACGGATCGCTTCAGTGCTGTGACGGGAGTGGATAGAGGCGGATGCACGCGGAGACCCACCCTGGGCTGGCGGGTCATCCAAGCGACACCACAGGATGAGTGGAGTCAGCGAAGCAAACGGAGCCGTGCCGCACCTGCCTGTTGCAATGCCTTCTGAGAATAGTTTTGGGGTTAAGGTCAGCTTTCCCAGTTCCCCCAAAGTGATGCTTTCAGAGCAAGATCCTTCAGTAGTTTCCTCTTGCCTGCAGGAAGAATGCAGGGCATTTGCCGTCTGGTCCCCTCTGACCTTCACCACATCACCTCCCCGTGCTCCCACCCACAGTAGGATATCTGCAGTTCTCCGAGCATTCCTGGGTCTGTTGTGTGGCTCTCCTTTTGCACCTGCTTTTCTCTCTGCCGGGTCTACTCATAGCCCCTAGCATATGTGGTGAAATGCTTCCCATCCCTTAGCGTAAGTGCTGCTCCTACAGACTCCTACGGCATCTTGCACCGTCCTCATCGCTGCCCTTCATGTATGGCCATGATTAGTGTCTCCTTCACACAGCAGAAACCACTCAAGGGCCCAGGAGCAGTTTTTTCCATCATAGTAGCTGCTTATAATTGTGTCCGTGTCAAGCAGACACCCAAGAAATATTTGTCAAGTGACCAAAATGATAAATCCCTTCATCTGGCACAGGGGCTGCCAAGTGCCTCAGCCTCACCTAGAACTGATTGTTCAGAATGCAGATTTGAGGACCCTACTTGCGATTCTGATGAACTAGGACTAGGTGAGATGTGGAAATCTCCATTTTTAACCGGCACCCTCAGGGAGTCATGAAGCAGCTTCCTGGCAGCTAGGGGGGTGACTTGCAGAAATGATGGTCAGAAAGTCCTAAGTTGTAGGGGAGCACATTACAAATCCAAGAAGGAGATCATGAGATATTTCCTGGAAGAGGTAGTATTTTCTCTGTGCTGTGAGTGATGAATAAAAATTGAACATTAGAAATGATGATGGAGAAAAGAGATGAGCAAAGGCTCAGAGGCGGGGGACTGCGTGGGTGGAGTGCAGGTATTTGAAGGGGCTGGTGAGGGATGAGGCTGGGGAACGGGGTTCAGGTCACCTGGGTACCAAGGAGGAAAGGAGGTGCCTCCAGCAGGGTTCTGAACAACGTTAAGGACTTGTGTGGGCTGGTTAGGTTCTTTTGCCTTCCTGGGGCTAGAGCCTGACACGGGACTGTGTCACCACAAAGGTGCCTATCTGCTCACCTTTTCTCTTTGTAACATTAACAACTTCTGCAAAACTCCAGCACCTCTTCTCATATTTAAGATATACTTTCCCTATAGACAAGGTTGGCAAACTTTTTCTGTAGGCAGACAGGCAGTAAATATTTTAGGCTCTGTGGTCTCTGTTGTGACTGCTGACTCGACCATTGCAGATGAATGCGGCCACAGATGATGTAAATAAATGAGGGTGGCCGTGTCCCAGTAAAACTACTCAAAAACAGGTGGTCTGCCGGATTTGGCCTGTGGGCCAGTTTGCCAGCCCCTGGTGTAAAAGAAGGCATGGTTTAATTTGTTTCCTTACCAGTCGTCAGTACAAGATAAAGAGCAGAGAGTCTTGTCTGCTTGGGGAGCCTAGGGGCCTGAGGTGTTGATGATGGTGTGAGTGAGGGGCAGAGGGAAGAGCCTAGGATTACCAGCTTCACGCTGGGGAAGTGCCTGAAAAAACCACTTCATCACATGAGGATGTCAAGTGCTTTATCATCCTCACTCTTTTTCTTGGGAAGTTGGCTTTGTTGATTGTCATTCAGGGAAGCTCTCGTTTAATGACTTCATATGCTCTTGTTGCAACTTGCCCTAAGAATATTTCAGTTAAGCCACTGATTTATGCCGCCAGTTATGGAGACCACACTTAATGCTGGGTCCTTACTGCTATCAAGTGGCTACTTATCCCTCAGCCGGTACTGCTTGTGGCAGGCAGTGTGCGTGGCTGAATGGGGAACACCTAAGCCGGCATGTGCAGCCTTTTCCACATCATCTTGGGAGGCTTTGTCTGAGGCAGCACATGTGGGAATTTTCTATTATCACCCACTTTCAAAGGAACCTGGGGTCCTGGTTGTGTGAAAGTGAGTGAGCTTCTTTGCAGCATGCTCTCAGGGCCTTTGGTCAGGGTTAAGCCATAAAATGCTTGTCCTGAAACATGTCTAGGCAATGGTCAGGTTCAGACTGAGGTCAAGAATAGTTCAGGTCACTGGGAGTGGATCTCAGAGCCAATCTCTGCCTTCCCACATCCGGTGAGTCACCACTGCAGTGCTGATTGCATGTTCCTCAGGACGAGATCTCTAGATGCAATCCATATCACACCGCCCTAGGATGTGTTGCTTGAAATTTGAAATGATAGTAAAACAGATGCCATTTGGACCACTTGAGATGGCATCCATTCCTAACTAGGTGCTGGCCTCCCCTTACCCTTTCAGTACATTTCTGAAAAATTGTGCTGAAGGAATTTTTGTAAATCAAACAGTGTTTTTCCCTTTGATACACACTCCCACTTCAGGTGACCTTCACTTCCACTTGTGACAGTACTATGCTCTGGGCCCCTCCGACAGGTAATTATAAGTGGATGGTTGGTGGAGGCCATGCCCATGTGAGTGGCATTGGGTCTGTACTGTGCAGCCTGCCTCTATGTCTTAAAGCCAGCATCCTGCCTACTCGCAATTGATTTCATTGCATGATTAAAATGGCCAGAACGAAAGAATCTTGACCCTTGTCTGGCTCAGAGTGGTGTGTGCAAGCTCTGGACTCATAAAGCAGCTGTTTGTCCTTCAACCAGAGCCGCTCGTGTGTCAGTCCAGTTCCTAGTTCAGTCAGGGCACAGTGTACTCTCAGCTCAGAGGAGAGCAGGCTGAGTTCCCGTCCTGCTGGCCAGGACACTGATGCAAGGCTGCTTGTGGGTATTTAAGGATCTGGACATCTTGGAGTTCCCAGCCATGCAAACAGAGGGAGCCAGTTTTATATTTTACCCTGAAAGTAATGTTAAAAATAGTGATCGATGAGGCCGGCCCCGTGGCGTAGCGGTTAAGTGTGCGCGCTCCGCTGATGGTGGCCCAGGTTCAGATTCCGGGCGCGCACCCACGCACTGCTTGTCAGGCCATGCTGTGGCAGTGTCCCACATAAAGTGGAGGAAGATCGGCACGGATGTTAGCTCAGGGTCAGTCTTCCTCAGCAAACAGAGAAGGATTGGCATGGATGTTAGCTCAGAGCTGATCTTCCTCACAAAAAGAAAAAAAAAATGATCGAATTCTTGTGTTAGCCCATAAGGCCACCTTAATACAACGGTAGCTGAAATGCTGTACCTTTCCGATTAAAAAAATGGCAAAATCTTTTGAATTTGAGTAGCTCAAGTGTTCACAAAGTCAATATGAAGTATCTAAAGTAAAACTGAATGATGGCATTTGAGGATGCCTGCATCTAGTTTGAGGAAGGGTATAGGCAGGAAATTTAACCAAGAGTCTGTAAGCTTTCTGGGTCCTTTAAAAATAAGGGTTAGAATACTTTTGAGTATTTTTTATGAGTAAGCAGAGTATTATATCTCCTCTTGATTTGTAACCTACAGCTTTCCTCAGTAGGTCTAGATCACTAACATGATTTTAATGCTTATCCTCTATGATTTAGGGCAGTTTTGACTTACAAAATGGATCAACAGAGGGAGATAGATTTTTTTCTGTGATAACTGATAAGAATTTGAAAGGGTGGAGGAGGAGGAGGTGGGTGGTGAAATAGAAGACGGACAGCGATGTTTAATAAGGAGCTCACAAGCTCAGCAGGAAAGAGAGTCACCCAAACGCCTGGCATCCCCCACCCCCAAGGGGAAAGGCAGCGATGGCAGGGGCTGGGGTTGGGGTGCTGGCCCTGACTGCAGGGCTCCCCCAGGGCCCACCCTGGGGCCGTCTCGGGGGAGAGCAGCAGGAGGGGAAGACGGAGAGGCCAGCGGCCCTGGCTGCATGGCAGAGGTGATCTTTGCAGACCGGGGCTCTTTCTTCCAGGTGTGCCTGCGTTTGCTCATGTGCTGTTTGTCTGTGGAAAAGACTGTTAAGCTGTCAAATAGTGAACTACCTCGGTAGTTCCTGATGCCGTGATCATGGTTTTGGTCTCGTTTCTTTTAGGTTACCCCTGTTTCAGGCCAGTGCTTTTGCATTTCTGGCCCCTGCTCGAGCCATCCTGTCTTTAGATAAATGGAAATGTAACACCACAGGTAATTGCAGCTATTTCCACATATGTCATTGGGGGCCTTTGATGCAGGTGGTAAAAGGGAGGCCTGGATGTGCTGCCCTCAGCAGCGTTAAATCCTTTTTGGAGTCAGGCACAGAACACACAAACCAGCAAACAGCTTAGAATGCTCCAGTCCGTGGATCGTGTTCCTGTCTGTCTCTCTATCCACTCGTGCATCCCTAACCCCAGAGCAAGTAAGGACCAGAAAGGACCTCATTTCTCTATGCTAACGAAATTGATAAACATGGGAATGGAATAGAAAAGTATTTGTGCTATTTTTCTGCCTCTTTCTTTCAGTGGATTTTATGAACCACCAGTAATCACTCTCTTTGCTGCGTCAGCATCCCTTCTCTGAAACATCTCTGCTTTTTAAGGGTCTGGCTGCTTTGGTTTTCTGCAGATGACTTTCATCCCCCCACCTCCCCGTAGTGATTGCAAAGATCCTTCAATAACCCGATAAGGTCAGGAAAAGATCAGCTAGGGGATTTGAGAAAATCAGACCTGTTGTACTCTCAAAATACTGTTAGATTTTTAGGTTCTAGGAGCAAAGTTATCCAGCCTTCATTTCCTTCCTTGCTCCTAGGAGTTACCTTGTGACCACTGATTTGATTTAGGAACTGGAAAAGGCCCTCTGTTTTATCTAGGTTTTTAAAACCTCAGTCAGGCAACCTTGCCATTGGGTATTTCAGTTAGCTGCTTGCAAAGGTTGGTCTTTGTGTGAGGCTGGCACTCGAAATGTGCATCACCACTTCAGTCAGCTTTTGACAAGCCGGGAGCTCTCAGTGATGAATGAATACGGTTAAATTAGCATTGGGGAGTCCACCTTTCAGTATGGTAAGCCGTACTGTTGTAACTTGAATTTTAGGGATGGGTATTAATATAAATATACTTGAAACAGGGAGGAAATTCTTCTTACAAAGAATAAAATGAATGTGTCCTGTGAAACATCAGTGTCACTCCAACAAAAATTTTCTTTGTTTTTGTTTTCAAGATGTTTCAGTTGCCAATGGGACAGCAGAACTGTTACACACAGAACACATCTGGTATCCCCGGATACGCGAGGTAAAGGAGAAGCGTTGCCTGCTCATGGCTTCTTTCTGTTTCTTCTCAGCTTCACTGTTGGTTGTGCCTAAGAAATTGCAGTTGCTTGTACTAAGCTGCCCTTTTCTTTTTCAACTACTGACATGTTTATTTCTGTTGTTAAACTGAATTTGGATGACAGCAGTATAAAATAAAGCATGCAGAAATGTTCTGTGCAGTCAGACAGTATTGTTTCTCACCCTTGTTTCCCTCCTCCTTTCTCCCCCTTTCCTCCCGTGCACCCACAGACCTGCCCACTCACACCCTCCAGCGTAACCAGCCAAGGGGAGTGCCTCCCTTGCACTGAGCTACAGAGGCTTCTCAGAAGGCAGCAAAACTATTCATTCCAGCCTCAGTGTTTGCCTATATCTGTGGAAGGAATTAAAGATACTTGTCTACTACGGTGCTTTTGAACAGAACAGGGCATGGGAGTCCTCAGACGTGAAGAACGGCAGTTCGTCCAGATCTTTCAAAACCTACAAGACCATTCACCATTAGTTCAGAATTAGCACCGATACGGCCGTCGTGCACAACAGAAACATTCCTTTAGAATTTTTATCAGTAACACTATATTTTAAATGTCCTGCAGTGGCTAACTTTTTTTGTTTTTAATAAGTTTTTTTATTTTTATTTATTATTTTTTGAGGAAGATCAGCCCTGTGCTAACATCTGCCAATCCTCCTCTTTTTTTGCTGAGGAAGACTGGCCCTGGGCTAACATCCATGCCCATCTTCCTCCACTTTATATGGGAAACCGCCACAGCATGGCTTGCCAAGCAGTGCATCGGTGCGCACCTGGGATCCGAACTGGCGAACCCCGGGCTGCCGCAGCGGAGCGTGCGCACTTAACCGCGCGCACTTAACCGCTTGCGCTGCCGGGCTGGCCTGGGGCTAACTTTTTAAAGTCAAGAATCTTTGTAATGCAGTGTTCCTTGGAGCGTTCCTCCGAGGCTGGTTTTGAATGTTTTAAATGAGAATTATAAGTTGTGTCTGTCTCGTTTCTCCGTGGGAAAGGCCAGTTGACTTTGTGTCCAGTGCCTGTTTCTGTAATTCTCTCACGTCAGTCACATCACACTGAGGTTTGCTAGGCCCCCTTCACCCCCTCTGGTTTTTTTTGGGGTTCCCCAGGAATTTTCCAGCTCTGTCATGCCTGTTATGTAATAACTCGATGCTTTGCAGAAGTATCAGTTGTGGTTGCAGGTGACATTGGGGTGTGTGATGTACAAGCGGCTCACTGCGATGTCTGTGCCTCTCTTGTTCCAGATCCAGGGAGCCATCATCATGTCATCATTGATAGAAGTGGTCATCGGCCTCCTGGGCCTGCCTGGGGCTCTGCTGAAATACATCGGTCCCCTGACCATTACACCCACGGTGGCCCTCATTGGCCTCTCTGGTTTCCAGGCAGCGGGAGAGAGAGCGGGGAAGCACTGGGGCATCGCCATGCTGTAAGTGTTCTGAGACCACTCAGGAGTGGATGGTAAAAATCTCCCTCTTCCTACTACTGAGGGACAGCCTCTTTGAGCATTTGGAACAGTTACGCAAACTTTAGGAGGCTTTTTAAGTGAAAATAGTCTGACAGTTTAAACTTTATTTGCTTTATGCTAGAGAACTATTGAAGGGTTTTTTAGACCCAGAGGTTTGGAAGTGACATGCAGTCAAGGTATTCCAGAGACAGGTTTGGCAGTGATGTGTAGAGGGAGGGTTGTAAGGTTTTAAACTTGGGGAAGGGAGTAAGATGGTGGCGCCATTAGTTCTTAACCTCTGAGGTCACGCCAAGTCTCATGCACATGAGTTGAAATACTGAGGAGCCAAATCCTTTAGATGAGACTCAAAAATATTTCCAGACTGGCAGGAGGCAGAGATGCTGTGGGAGGATGTGTTGGCATCCAAGGTGACATGGCTCCCAAGGCCAGCCAGAGCTCTGCACACCTGTGGGGAGGCTGTGGTTCCTGCCAGAGTCCTGCTCATCAGTGCTGGTCCTTGTGCACAGTACTTCAAGTCCATTAAAGATGTCACTTACCCCTTTAAGTCATGTCAGTAAAGACATCCAGGACGTTGATAATATTGTAAGATTGGTTATTAGAGCCACAGAATTCTGTGTACCAGAAACAGAACCCACATTCTTTTTCTATGTCTGTAGAGCATAGTAAGAGTAGACTATATCATAGGGAAGTGCTTCCAAGACTCTCAAATTTTACCGACCAGTAAAATTTCTAAAACAAATTAAAACAAACAGGATTTCCAGTTGTTTTTCTTTTGCTTTGTGAAATATTCTGTGATTATTCAATAACAGGCAGCCCTCACTGAGCCTGTGTATCATTGCTTTACATAACCCTCATTGCACATGTGGTAAACTAAGGGGGGTACAGTGTAATCCTGTTTAACAGCAAAAGAAACAGAGCCACAAAGATGCCGAGTTAGTTGCCCAGGGTCACACAGCTAGTAAGTGGGATGGTTTTCAAAACCCAAATAGTCTGACTGGAATTTAACCCATGACACCGATGTCTCTCTGTGTTAGAACATGATGTACAAATAAAGTGAATCTTTGCATCACTGTAATCCATATATGCTTACAAATTAAGGTACGTGAAAGTATTCAGGATTGTTCTGAATTTTCTCATTTCACTGAAGGTTGGTCAATATTCTCCACACCAGGTTGGTGTGTAGAATGCATGTAAGAATGTTCATTCAGTGAAATGCGGTAAGTTCCTAACAGGAGAAATTATATTTGTCATCTTACAGTAAACGTAGAAACCAGTAACAAAAGGGTGAACAAAACCCCCAAACTCCTTAGGAGCTAAAAAAAACACTGTTATATAACATGTAGTCAGAGAGGAGATTGAAACTTCACAATTGCTAATAATTTAGAAAATCATGATAACAGCACTAATCACACTGACAGAGCAGTCAGAGTTGTTCTGGAGAAAATTCATAACCTTTAAAGGCAAATAAAGTACATGAAGAGCTTATCTCCGGAAACTGGAAAAACCAGATTAAAAATGAGCCCAGTGAAAGCAGGGAGAAAGAATTAATAAGGATGCAAAAAATAGGAAACCAACAGAAGTGGTGCATCCAGAAGCTGGTCCTTGGGAGAAGAACACAGAGGCGGACTTCTGGCCAGGCTCGTGAAGGCAAGATGGGGGTGCACACACAAATGGAGGGGTAAAACCGCAGGTCTAGGGAGATTGAATTAATTCTATGCTCCTTGCCTCCAGATTTAAAAAAAAAAAAAAAAAAAAGATAAAATGGGTGGTTTTCAGAAAAGCATAAGTAACCTAAAGGGACTCCTTCTTCTCCTGAGCTCTAAAGTCGGGGCTCCTCAGAACTTGGTCCTGGGCCGCCTCCTCTCCATGTGCTCTTCCCCTAGGAGATGTCGTCCAGTCCACAGCACCAGCAAGTGTCTTTTATGCTGGCAACTTCCACAGAAACCCGTAGCCCAGACTCCTGAACTCCGGGCTTAGATCCAGCCCCTGACTTGAGCTCTCCATTTGCTGTTACACAAGATATCTCAGACTTTAAAGGAGGAAAGCTCTGAACTTTTGATTCCCTCGTTGCCCCCCAAACCAGTTCCTCTCCTGTTGTCCTCTTTTTAGTCAAAGGCACAACGATGCACTCAGTTGCTTAAACCAGAAACCCTGCAGTCGTCCTTGATTCTTCGCTTTCCCTCGTGCCCCATGTACCACCTGTCAATCTGTCCTACCTCCAAAACAAGTCCTGTGTCCTCGGGGTCTTCACTGCTACCGCCCTCAACAAGCCTCACTCTCAGCCATCGCTTTTGAACTGGTCTCCAGCTTCTCTTTTGCTCCCTTCCTGTCCGTTCTCAGTCCTGTAAAATGCTTGGCCGTTATCTCTTCACGGCCTCCTCTGCCTCCTCCTTTTGAAACTGCAGTTAGACTCATGGAGTTCGGGAAGATCGTAGGTTGTCTTGTCACAGTGTCTGAAATCTCACCAGCTGCCCCTTGGTGGTCCATTTACATCTTGGGCTGAGCACTCAGGGCCTTTTCCCTCTGGAGTCTCAGGCAGGCATTGGTAGGAAATGATCTTGAATTGTTTCATGGGTGCCCTCCTCTCCTCCATTCCTGCTCATCTCTTTCTGGAACTTCTAGAATGTTGGACCTCCTGAGCTCTTCCTCTACTTTCCTCTTCTGTTTTCCATCTCTTTCATGTGTTTTTGTCTATTCATGGGAATTTTCCTCAGCTTTATCAGTGAATCTTTCCATTGAGCTCTTCAGTTCTGCTCTCATGTTTTTTAGTTTCCGAGAGCTCTTCTTTTGTACTTAGGCTGTCAGCTCTGTGAGGGCAGGGCCTCGGCTCTGTGCAGGTCACCACAGAACCTGCAGTACCCCGCTCACTGTCACAGAGCAGGCGTTCTCTAAGCACGTTGTGGATAAGTGAGAGGAGGAGCGGGAGGCATGAGTACACCCGTGACCACAGGGAAGGTCAAGAATGTTGTCGACGGACCTCTATCCCTAGGAGAAGACCTGAGCTCCATTGGTTAGACAGTGAGTGTATTATATCTTCAAGGAAGAGAGAATTCCTGCACTGTTTAAACTGTTCTGGAGCTTTGAGAGAGAAGGGAAACTTCCCAGTCAACTTTATCTTAATGACATTTCCTGACGGAGCTAATACAAAAGGGAGATCCTGAACCAACTTTTTCCTTCCTGGGGTTGTGTAAAACCCTGAGCTGAGTTCACATATGTTCAGTTAGTAGCGTGCTAGGCTCAGCCTGTTTCTCTTCTGTAAGGCTCCTTGTGATCTGTTAAAATGCAAGTATGCAGAAGACTCTTTTCAGAAAAGGGTCTTAGTCTCCAGCTCTGCACACACTTATTTTTTTAGTGCCACGTCTGTAAATGTATTTGGGAGGAATGATCCATGGAACGTGGTTTGGGAAAATGCTGGGAATAGAAGGATTTTTCATGAATAAGATTTTAAAATGCCTCATATTTTAATGGTGAAAGACTTAAATCAGGCCTGCCTATTGAAATCAGAAACTGAGACAAGCATGTTTATTAACACCAGTATCATTTGAAGTTGTTCTGGTTGTGCTAACCAATGTGTAAGACAAGAAAATAAAATAATATGGCTCAAAATACCAGAAAGGTCAGGGAGAAGGGAATGGTGACTTGCCCTTACAAGAATTAAAATACCTTCCAGAGCTTAATAACAATACTGTGGTCCTAGGACAGGATAGACATTGGTAGGGCAGAACAGGAGGGATAGAAATAGAACCAAGAAGAAATTCATATTTAGTGTATGATGGCAGTCACATTTGAGATAAGTGGGGAACAGAAGAATTGTGTAGGAAAAATGGGATAATTATTTGGAAAAAAGTTAGCTTCCTGGTTAATGTCAAATTACATTTCAGTTAAAGACTTAAATATAGAAAATAAAACCATAAAAGTGCTAAAAGGAAAGCTATATAAATATTTAACAAGACAGGGAAGATCTTAAAGCAGATGTTAAAAGAGAAAGATTGATAGATTTTATTCCTGATGCATTTAAAACTCATATCAAAAACCACTGAAACTAAATTATAAATGAGTCTGGGAAAATCTTTACAACTAATTCCATAAGAAGGGCTAATGTTACCAATTCATAGAGTTTCACTAATTACTATAAAGGAGAGAGAGTTCCAGTGGAGTAATGGATGAAGGATATGATAAGAACAGCCATGTAACAAAAAGAGGAAATACAGATAGCCAATTAGTGTGTAAAAAGGGTTATCCTCCCCAGTTATCACAGTGCATGTTCACTCAGATCCGTTAGCAGTGGGGGTGGTGGTGGATCAGGTTGTACAGCATGGGTTCCTAAGTCACTCCAGTGGAGGTGGCATTTAGAGACAGATTGTCAGGGGAGGGTAAATGTGGCAACCTTTCTAACACATGCTTAGGTCCTCGACGGGAACTGCTTTTTTCTTGAGGAAACTTATTTTTTGTTTACTTTTCTTATGGATAATTTCAAACCTATTCAAAAGTAGAGAGAATAATGTAATGAACCCACCGTACCATCACCAAATACTCAAGTCTCATTTTATCAATATCCCCAAATACATTTAAATTCTAGTCATTTGAAGTTTAACAGTGATTAAACAGGGAAATCTAAAATAAAATAATAGTCCCTCCCACCCCCATCCCTCAAAAAAATCTCCTTGTGATTAACTAGTAAAAATGTAATATTGATCCTTCCATAGACTTATATCGTTTATGCATAAATACAAACATATGCACTTATACAGCTTTACCATTATATTATCTTATAATTTGTTTTTCGCCCCAACAATTTGTCGGGCTCACCTTTCCAAGACAGTGTGTTTAGAGCTATTTCATTCTTTGTAAAACTGCACAATGTTAAATAGTATGAAATAGTCTATAATTTATTAAACCATTCCCCAATTGATGCTCGTGAATGTTGTTTAAAGTATTTGCTGTTGCAAACAATGCTGAAATATGTATCCTATGTATTCAGATGTAAAGAATGAGTATTAAAATGAATGATAATACAGTGTTTTAAATTAATGAAATCGGTAGAGATTTCAAAGTATGATAAGACCCTGTGTTACAGTGAGTAGCAAATGAATGTTCTTGGTCTCTGCGTGGGATTGTAAATTCACCCAGCCTTTCTGTATGTATTTGGCAGTTTGTATCAGAAGGTTTTTTTTTTTTTTTTTTGCGGAAGATCAGCCCTGAGCTAACATCCGTGCTAATCCTCCTCTTTTTGCTGAGGAAGACCAGCTCTGAGCTAACATCTATTGCCAATCCTCCTCCTTTTTTCCCCGCAAAGCCCCAGTAGATAGTTGCATGTCATAGTTGCACATCCTTCTAGTTGCTGTATGTGGGACGCGGCCTCAGCATGGCCGGAGGAGAAGCAGTGCGTCGGTGCGCGCCCGGATCCGAACCCTGGCCACCGGTAGCGGAGAGCGCGCACTTAACGGCTAAGCCATGGGGCTGGCCCCAGAAGCTTTTTAATAAGGTATTTACTGTTTGACAGATCCGTTCTAGTCCTAGGAACTTGTTGTAAGGCGATATTCGGACAGGTGCCAGGGAGAGGTGATTCTTCACGGTTGTTTATGTTTCTCCCAATGTCGTACCATGTGGGAATTGTTAAACAAGTTGTGGTACATCCATAAGGTGGAATGCTAAGCAGCACTATGATGATGATGCAGATCTCCATCTGTTGAGGTCATGGCATTAATAGGGGCTCCACGCTGGTTGGGAAGCAGCATGTAAGGTGTGATTCCAGTATGGGTCAGATGATGACCTGTTTGTGCTCTCACGGCAAAGGTGACATCGGTCCTTCCTGTCTCCCTCTCTAACCCCAGTGCCCAGGACCCAACGACCTGTAAATATCCAGGGAACAGAAGCTGTTCAGAATCAGTAGACCAGGATGTGACATGGTTGTCACCCAGTGGTGGGATAAGTGATCTTTAGGTTTTTGTTCTTCTTTTTGCTTATCTGCCTTTTATAATTTTCCTACCTTTTAGTATGTATTGCTTGCATAACATTTATAAGGTAAAAGAGAGGTCAACGAGAGCAAGCAATATGTAAATGTGAGGTGGAAAGAGCCAGCTATGGTGGGTGGAACCCTGGCCTGAGGATCTGGGGCTCGGATCCTTGTCCCTTCACTTCTCAGCCAAGGTGTGTGACTGGGCACGTTCCCCCACCTCTGAGCCTCTCTGCTATGGGGCTGCCTGGCCTACCTGCCCCACAGGTGTATTTGAGGATAAACATAAATTAGAAGTAGATGGATTTTGGAGTGGGAAGAAGATGGAGCATTCATTTGTCTAGTCCACTCACTTAATTTGTGCTGCCAGATTTAGGCCTGGGATCTGGATGTCCTTCGAATTCTGTATGTGTCCCTATCCCCTTTTAAAGATGCTTTGAAAAGTGGCCACCACAATGCAGGTGTAACTGTCAGGTGGGGTGTTGCCTGAAATAATGATAACAGTAATAGCAGACTTGGGGCCTTTTTGGATCTCAGAGCGTTCACTTTGAAATAAGTTAGCATTTTTTAAAACATGAAAATTTTATGTTGGTCTAAGTTTAAAATAAGCCAGTTTTAGTATCCCTCATGGCCATATCATTTTTTTGGTTAAACTTCACCACCCAGGAGCGTTGGAATAACGTGGGCACCATGTGTATTTTCAACCTTGAACTGGTACTGGCCTGGTGACCTTGTGGCAGGGCAGAGACCCCCGTTGCCAGGTCAGTGAAGCACCTGAGTAGGTGGGGAGACGGTGGAGCAGCACAGGCCTGTTCTCCAGCCAGCTGCAGTCTCCACCTCATTAGGAGTGTGACAGTGAGGCTGCGCTTGACTGGTTGTCAATGGGGCTGATAATTCCATCTCAGCAGTTGGAACTGTGCCCAGGAACAATTAAGCTCAGCTTTGACTGAGAACCTACTCCTCTGCCAACTCTCCCTCGGGTTGTAAGTGCAAGAATGAGTCCCTGTGGGTGATGAAATGCATTGTTGTACGCCTTTATTGTTTCAGTGGTGGGGAGGCATCCCACACCCACCACAGCCGGGGCACCGGACAGAGGAGGACGTGTCAGTCCTGCTGCAGGGAAGTCACTTGATGTTGCTGCCTCCCGCAGGGCTCAGTGCAGCAGGGTCGGGAGTATGGAGCTCGGGGTAGAGGGACTTCTGAGCCCACCCAGGCATCCCTGCCCTTTCGACCAGTGTGGCAAAGTCGTTCAGAGCCCAGGCTGTAGTTCTAGCCCCATGGCCCACCCGCCCTGCCAGCTCTAGCTGTATGATCTTGGGACTGCTGGCTTTGTCTCTCTGTAAAGTGGATGATCGAGAAGCCACTGCAGAAGGCTGAGGTGATGGGCCGGAAGACCTTCACATAATGAATGACACACAAAAACCTCTCAGGAATGTTATTATTAATGTCGAATTCTACTGTATATAGCTTTCTTAAATATTGAAGCTTTACTTTTTGCTTTTTAAAAGTAATTTAGGCTCTTTATAAGTAAATCAGAAGATACAGAAAAGTAGAAAAAAAAGTCACAAATCATATTGCTACTTAAAGCCAATCCCTGTGAGCATTTTGGATTCCCATCCCTCTCTACTGTTTGTGTGCGCAGGCGTGTGTGTGTGTACATGCACACTCGTGCAGTAGTTGTTTGTTTTTAGTTAGTTCGTAGTTGTAATTATACAGTGTGGTATGTTGTGTCTATCATCTTGCCTTTGCCCTTACATAGTGAGCTTTTCCCATCAGTGTACACATTCTTTGGGTTTTCTTATTCTACTTAGGAAAATTTAGCCAAAGCATTTACATGGCAATTTCATTTCAATATCAAGAAATTCTAAGAAAAAATTCTAATAGCTTTCCAAAAATGGAATTTCCAAAAGATATGATTTCCCAAATAATAGTTAAGAGGACTAGCAGCTTTCTAGAGAAGTGAGTTGAACACGTGATCAATTTTGCTGTTGAAGCTTTGAGTATTACTTTAAAACACAGACATAGAGCCTTTAATCTAGTTTATTTTCTTTCTCTCCTCAGGACAATTTTCCTAGTATTACTGTTTTCTCAATATGCCAGAAATGTTAAATTTCCTCTCCCAATTTACAAATCCAAGAAAGGATGGACTGCATACAAGTTACAGCTTTTCAAAATGTTCCCTGTGAGTAGTCACCTTTTTTTCCCTGACAATATTGCCTGTGGTTCATATGTAAAATGTTTAGGCGAAAGGAGGATTTTAAGCAGGTCCTCTTGGGGGACCATGTTTGTGTAGTGACCTCAGGGTACTAATGACCACCCAAATCGTCATGGACTTAAAGTTTAAAAGCGGTGGAAGGTTCTGATTCTGAAATTCTGTTAACAGTTCAAAGGAGGACACTGATTGTCCTTGGGATTGAGGGAGCTCTGACTCCACGTGGCCTCTGCAGGCGCGTTGTCTACTATTCTTATTTTACCAGCCAGACTTAGGGTTAAAGTAACTTCACCTGCATAAAACTGCTCTCTAAATGTGATTCATTCAGGGAATAGGTTTTCAGCAGATCTGTTGTGTGTGTTTTCTGCAAAGTACTGACTCTGGTGGGTTCCGAGGTGTGATATTGAGACTGCAGGAAGGCCTGTGTTTCGCCAGCAGCTGCCATCTCTGTTGGCTTGACAGAGCTGTCCTTTGACCCTTCAGATCATCCTGGCCATCCTTGTGTCCTGGCTGCTCTGCTTCATCTTCACGGTGACTGATGTCTTCCCTCCTGACAGCACGAAGTACGGCTTCTATGCTCGGACGGATGCCAGGCAGGGCGTGCTCCTGGTAGCCCCGTGGTTTAAGGTCCCATACCCATGTAAGTATTCTGGTGGCCAGAGGGGTCAGGAGCCCATGAGGGGCCAGTTTAGAGGAGTTGGAAGTTGACAGAAGGTTCTCCAGCAGGAAAAGTCTTCTCTGTTCCAGAATGTCCCCTCAGGTCTTACCAGTCTGGTCATTTGAAGATCTGACAGCAAAAAAAGGGAGGCCCTGTCCTTGGAGTTCCATAATTAACACACAGAGACTAACCAGCTCCCTTCTCAGATTAGCTAGTTGGTTCTTTGGGTTCCACTAGGATGAAATCCTGACAAGGAGTCTCTTGGCAGGTTTGAGGTCTGGTGGCTAGGATTTGAGGGCAGCTGCTTAGAAAGGCAAGTATAGCACCAAGGCGCCAAGAGGAACAGACTTGAGTGCTCAAGCATGATGGAGTTTGTGTAATCTTTTAATGGATAGCTATAATCTTTTTTTTTTAATTTGGTCATAGCTTTCAGAGGAAAATTGATATTCACAAATAGATGGAAGATGGGTCTTAAGTTATAATTTAAACGTTGGATAACTCTTGACAAGGTACGGTGAGGAGACGATCCCTAGCTGAGATATCACTTGGATTCATGTTGCACACTTCTTAGACCCCCTCTTCAAAAGTGACTTGTGTGAGCCCAGGGTTATTAGTGCTTGGTTGTTCTATTGTGAAGGCTCTGTTCCCAGCATTTGGGGTTTTTATTAGAATTGAAGCCTGAGCTTCGTCAGGTTGTGCCAGTTTATTCCTCTGCTTAGCAATCCCGTCTTCACATTTTATAATGACCAGGAGAAAAAGCAGGAAAAGCCAAGAATATTAGGATTGGGTCAAAGACAACTGTTCTAAGTATGTTAAATGACAGCGATGTTGGCGTTGTTCCTTCTGTTCTTGACATATTTACAAACACTTTAAAAGTTTAGTCTTTCTAAAGTAACATTCTCATCAGATCATGTGGTCTAAGTGTGTATTTATGTATACCTGTCCTTTTTCCAAAAAAAAAAAATGCATGGTTCATGTACGTACATATGGTCTGAGATAAAATGAGATTGAGTTAGTTGGTGAGGCTGTCAGGAGGAGGCGTGGGAGGGCAGGCAGGAAGAAGCCTCCAGGGCACATGCTGGGTGGTCTCTCTGCTTGTGCAGGCAGCTCCCAAGATGAGCACGAATAGGAACACAGTGGGGGGCTGTCCAGGAGAAGCAGCTGAGCATGTGGCGAGGGAGATCTCCCCCGGGGCCATGGAGCCCATGTGTGAGAAGGTGTCACCGAGTGGACAGGGCACTTGGCATCTTCATGGCAGTGAGTGCCCTGTTCCTCTTCGTGACAGCCCTTAACTTGCCTGAGCTGCCCCCTTTTGTCAAGACTCCCCTAGGTAAAAAGCCACCCCTAGAGGGCCAGAGGATGTAGCCTGATGTACTCACTGACGATTTGGCTGAATTCGGAGACAGGTTTTCAAATATCTAGAGCAGCGGTTCTCAGTCTTCAGTTAGCTAAGAATTACCTGGATTGGTTGTTAAAATACAGATTTTGGACCCAAAATATCAACAGTGCCGAGGTTAAGAGACCCTGCTGTAAGGTAACAATGTAAATTAAATGTTCTAGTTAAAAGGAGAGATGAAATAACAGTTAAGATAGAAGGCTGGAAGCCAACAAAGTTTTTAATACATCTATATAATCTGAAGGAAAAGGGATCAAAAACTTAGAAGATTACAAATTTTGAAATGTTGAAGTAGGTGGGATAAAGATTTTAAAATTCAAAATTAAGGACTTCTGGCAAAAGGGAAAAGAATAAGAAAACAGTAAAAGAGACCAAGGAAATAAAAGGCAATTTCTGAAAAATAGTAAATAGCCAAATAAAATAAGAATCCCTTCCCCCAAATCAGGAGACTAAAATGAAACCACAATGCTACATCAGTAACAAGGTAACTATGTAAAAGATTATTTAGAAAATATAAAATGTTGCTTGATAAAGAAATCACCTGCATGAGAAAAATCTGTTCCAAACTAATGCGGAGATGAGATGTTGACCAAGCCTGTTGCTGGTGGGCAGAGAGCACGCCGAGCTGTTGCGCGTGGACGTGCCCCCTGCCCCTGATCACAGGCTGCCTCTGGTCTTTTGTCTGTCCCCACGGGGTAAAGTGGCCCCAGGCGGGAGCAGTTCTGCCCTCACACACACTCCAGGCGTGTTCTGCACGTCTTACTTCATGAGTCATCTCTCTCTTCCCTGTTACCCACGAGACAGAGGCCAGGCCCCCTCTGTGTGGCTTGTCGAGCCCCTCCTAAACCTGCCTGCCCCACGCTGCACGTGCCTCTTCTGAGCAGCAGCCCCTTCCTGCCCACTTCTGCTTGTCTGCTGATGCTGAGGCCGCTGCCCGCCCAGAACGTCCCTTCACTCGGCTCCCCATCTCTAGGCCCTCTCTGGACAGGGACCGCACCTCTTCTGCCTCCTGACTTGTACTCCATGTGTCCCCATTTGGGTTCCCTTCATTTGAAGTCTAACCATTACACTTTCTTAGATCTTTCAGTGACCTGTTCCCCCAGCTGCATTGTACAAGAGACCATTTTATCCATCTTTCTTTTTCCACTGTGCTTATACTTAGTGGCTCTATTATAACTAATGGTTCAAGGGAAGAAGTTATCAAAGAAGTGTATTCATTCTAACAGAGAAAGTTCCTCATGCTATTTTTATTAAATAACATCTATGGCTTTCAATGTCCAAATCGAGATTTTTTTCTTTAACGGTATCTGATTAAGAATTAACTACATCCAGATACTCAGAAGGAAGCTACCTGGGGACTTCTCTTTGCTTTCTTAAAGGAAACTATTTCATTTGCCATAACATGGCTTACTAAAAAAAAAAAAAGTGCTGACATAACACTAGAGAAGGGTTGTCTATACCTTGTGCCATGTTTACTGTCGGGATTTAAATTTAGCTGGTGACCTTTCACTGCTTTTTCCTTTGATGCCACCGCCTGGGCGAGAGCACCATTATTTTGTACCCTGCTTTGCATAGCAGGGCCAAAAATCCTTCTCATACAGTCCCAACACAGCAGGCTGTGTTAAACTGTAGTTGAGTAGACGCTGAGTGTGGCTTTGAAGCAGGAGGAGCAGCACCCGCCTCTTCCAGCCAAACAATTTCTTCTTTTAAATGAAGACATAGAGCAGACCAGTCCTGGTTATGGCATCTTCATCTGACCCAGCAACTGTTCCCGGGCATCTGGTGCGTCGATGACTTAGGTTTAAAAATAAGCAAGGAGTTTCCACAAGCCTCAGAATCTGAGCAGATCTTGTCAAGTCCCCTGATGTACTGAATGACTCTGTCCTGATAACTCTGCCTGCCCCACTATGAAAGTGTGTGAGGTTTCATGTTTGTTTTCCTTCCTTAGTCCAGTGGGGACTGCCCACCGTCTCAGCGGCTGGTGTCATCGGCATGCTCAGCGCGGTGGTTGCCAGCATTATCGAGTCCATCGGGGACTACTACGCCTGTGCGAGGCTGTCCTGTGCCCCACCGCCGCCCATCCATGCCATAAACAGGTACGTCCTGGGAAAATGAGTTCTTCTTCGGGCCCAGCGCCTGCGACTTGGCTCTTTGGTTTGGATAATCTTGGAGAAGAAACCAAGAGTGTCAGCATGAAGACAGCCAAGCATCAGGGCTCTTTCTTGGCCATTTGTCTTTGGACGAGTCACTGCCCCACTTTGCTCTCATTTTCCTCATCTGTCACATGGAGCGGAATTCCCACCCTTCCTCCCTCAATCACATAAGACGGTCTCTGTGAGACCACTCCAAACCTTAAACTCACTAAAGACAAGTGCTGGACGCTGCCTTGTTCTTTGCTTGGTTTGGGGTCATGGATATAAGTCCCTTAGATTTCCCAGCTGTTCTTAGGGGTAGATGCTGTGTCATCTATTCACAATTACAACTCATATACTTAGAGACAAGAAGAGCAGGAATCAATGAAGTCTGCAGAATCTAGAGGTTTTGGAGCTGTGGGGTTTACGTTCTCAGCACACCTGGTCTTTAGTTTCTGGATGCAGGGAGCAAATTGGGCCTTATAGAGGCTACAGAGAAGAGAAAATAAATAGCTCAGAGCATTCACCCTTTTGCAGCCGGCTGCTGCCCCTCCAGGAGCAATTGTGTGTGATGAGAGCCAGTGGGCTGGTGTCTTAGCATCTCTTGCATTGGTTCTGTTAGGGTTTACAGTCCTGCTTTTTCTTTCTCTAATGGAGCTGTTGCATGTGATTACATTACTTTATATTGATTCTTTAAAAAGTTCTAATGTTTATAAAATTACAAAGCATTTCCTTCCTGATGAAACTATATATTAATCGTAAAGGAATCAAATCAATGGACACCCCATGTTTGTCTTAGGTCCCAACAAATGGCTCTGTTTTCTGGCTAAAATCTTTTAATGAGGAATGATTTTTGAACACCTGTGTCTAATGTGTGGTTTAGAGAGGTGTTTCTGCAAGTTGAATGAGCATGGGGGATGCCAGTACAATGCAGGCTCTGCTTTGGCAGGTCTGGAGTGGGGCTTGAGATTCTGCGTTGCTAACCCTGCCGGGAAGCGTGGAGGCTGCAGGTCTGTGGACCCTGCCTTTGGGTTGCTACCTTTTAGAGCATATTTCAGAGTATTTCCCCCATTGAATGAATGTTTCTCTTTCCCCCCGTTCCTTTACATTTTAGGGGGATTTTCGTGGAGGGTCTCTCCTGTGTTCTCGATGGCATATTTGGTACTGGGAATGGCTCTACTTCATCCAGTCCCAACATTGGAGTTTTGGGAATTACTAAGGTACAAATATTTTTCTAATTAAATGGTTGGGCCTCTAAGCATTGGTCCATTTCATTGATTGGTCTGACCACCGGGAGTTCCAAAAGGAAGGCCTTTGATTCTGAGATGATCATCTCCCCCATCTCCTTTTTTGTGTTGATGGGTTTTTGGAATGCCCGTGGAGGTCTCTCCTCCCGCCGCTGGCCCAGATAGGCAGGCACTCAGGTGCTGCCATTCCTCTGTGCATTCTACAAATTTGAGTTAAGCCCCGACCCTGTGCCAGGCCACTTCTAGGCAGTTGGTATACATCAGTGAATAAAGAAGAAAACTGTCCCTGTCCTCGTGGAGTTAACCTTCTACCAGGGAAGACAAGCAATGAACAAAAACATGGGGCAGGGTGGGGGGGTTGGGAGCGAGGGTGAGTAAGTGTTAGATAGGGTCAGGCTAAGCCTCCTTAAGAAGATGACCTTGAGCAAGGGCCCGAAGGAGGTGAGGGAGGGAGCTGTGCAGGTGCCTGGGAAATGGCCATCCAGGCAGGGCGATGGCCAGGGCAAAGCCCTGTCATGGGAGCAGGCTGGCGTGTTGCAGATCAGCAAGGTGGCCAGTGGGGAGGAGCAGACGAAGTCTCCCAGGTAACTGAGGACCAGGTCACGCAGCCCCTGTAGGCTGCCAGAGGCCGAGTGGAATGGGTCCCCCAGGGTGTGACTCGATCTGGTTGTTTTTTTTTCTTTCCTTCTTCTAAGGGTCACTTTGGCTGCTGAGAGTAGACCATGGGGGTGGGGGAGGAGGTGGAAACTGGAGACCACTTAGGAGATGATGGGACTAGTTCTAGGTGAGAGATGATGCCACTGGTTCCAGAAAAAAAATCGGTCTTACGGTAAAGAATTAACATGGTTTTTAAACCTTAGCAGCAGAATCCTTCTCTTTCAGCTGAAATCTGTTGGTGGAGTTAGTGGATAAAACAAGCCCCAGCGAGTCACTCAGGTTGAGCACGGCCTGGGTCCGAGTCCTACTCACTTGCCTCTCTCCCATCCCACTCCACAGAGACACCTGACCCTGGGGCAGCCGCACCCCACAATGCAGCTTCCTATAAGAAGGAACCTGCTCCTAGGGCTCGCAAATTTATTACTAGCAAATAAACTTTATATCCCAGTTGCCTTGGACCAAAGTATGCTGTTTGCCAGCTTGTGTCAGCTCGCCCCGGCCATTGTATGCTGTGCAGCCAGAGACTTGAACTGGTTCACCCCCCAGGATGGCTTGTGTGAGTCACAGATCTCCCTTCTCCCTCATCAAGCACTGTATTCTGAGAACTTGAGGATGAGCCAGAGCCTTCTAAACTGTTTGACCTCCATAAAATTAGAAATCCTTCCCCCAGCTCTCTGTGAGATTCTATAACCAGATGAAACCAGATGCTAAGTTTGGTTAATCTTGACTGCAAATCCAGGTGAGAGGGAGCAGGGCATGCACGGTACATGCCTGACATGTTGGTTGGTTTTCCTGTAAGTTGGCAGGGCCATCGCAGAGCCCAGCCTCAGGTTTGCAGATGGCCCCACCTGCTGCCTGTTGCTCCTGGCACGTGGCATGTGAAGTCTGCTTGATGAGCACTTCCTTCAGGATCCTTGGGGAGAAGCAGATGCTGAGCACATGGGCACTGAATGGGGCAAAGCCATTCACTCTTTAGCCAGTTTGCTGCCGTGGACTGTAGACATATAACTAACCCAAAATAACGTAGTAGTAAAATTGTTGTAGATGGTGGGACTCTTGGGGGGAAACAGTGTAACAAGCCAGTCCGCTTTCTGCATCTCTTTAAAACACATCCTCATGTAACTTATCCAGGGTCACCTTAGGGAGTAAGTGGTGTTGCTCATTGAAATTCCTTTCTAAAACATGACTAAGGTTTGTGGAATAATTATCTTTATTACAGTTTAAATGATGGCAGCGAATTCTGAAAAGGTACCCTGCCAGCAGTTTTAATGAGCTAATTGATCTTTCGTCTGAATCCGTTTGCTTATCACTTCCCCCAGGCAAAGATGTCATCCATTCAAGGGCACTGTCAGCCCTGGAATTTTTCATTGCTCTGACTGACAAGGGGGTATAGCTGAGCTGCCTTGGGGTGGGGAAGTGGGACTTGCAGCAGAAATTTCTACAGCTGATGGGAGATCCCTGTCTAGGAGAGGGAGGCATGAGGTCTAGGCTGTCTTCTGCCCCTCGCCCAGCTGAAAGATGGGACAAGTCACTTTTCTGTGTAGAGCTCAGGTCTGAAATCTGATGATTCTAGATCTACATCTATGCTGTCCAGTATGGTAGTCAGTAGCTACATGTGGCTGTTTAAGTTTAAATAAGTTAAAATGAAAAATTCAGTTCCTCAGTCAGACTAGCCATATTTCAAGGGCTCAGTGGTCACATGTGGCCAGTGGCTGCCAAAGGACAGCACAGATACAGAACATTTCCCTTGTTTAGGAACAAGAACATTTCCAATGTTCTGTGTTATAGAAAGTTCTGTCTGACGACATTGCTCTGGGCCATTGTATCAGACGTCAGGAGTATAGAAAGAGGGTGATCCATGGTTCTTCCACAGACTCTGCCTCCATTTCCTGGCACCTCTAATATTTGCTGTCCTTTATCCAGTTATGACATTCCATGTACCTGGAAATTCGAGCCTATTCGATCAGGAGTTGAGGCTGCCTACCGCGCTGTGTGTTCTGAAGTTCTAAGGTGTTGGACTCCATGTGCAGGACCTCTCTGCTGAGTGTGTTCCAACATCTGTCCCACGCGAGGGGCTCCATGACACGATGGGGAGGGGGCTGCTTTGGATTCCAGCCCTGGCTCCATCACTTTCTTCCCACGTAACCATGAACAAGTTACATCACCTCGTTGAGTCTCCATGCCCTTGTCTATAAAGATAGTTTGCAAGGCATCGGAATTAACAACTTGATGTAAAGCACTTAGCAAAGAGTCCTGGCATGTGGTAGGTGCACAGTAAACTATAAATACTGTTATTATATGATACTTAGTCCTAAGTTTATTTCTGGGAACAGAGTGAACACCATCTCCCCTGACTGTACTGTCTCTTTGGTGGTATCCAGAGAAACGGCATTTCTCCTCTGCTGCCTTCCACACTGTTGAAGAGTTTGGAAAGTCAGAAATGCAGTGGCGATTTTTCATTGTCCCTGAGGCGGAGCCGAAGTTCAGGAAGGAGGTCAGAGAGAGGCGATTAGGAGATTCCAGGGAGTGGGCAGCGGGAAGGGAGACGCAAAGGCTCCATGCAAGCACTAGGAGGGCAGAGATTTTAGGGCTGTGTCTCTGGTATTTGGAACAGAAGTCTATAATAGGCACTTGGTCAATATTCGTCGAACAGAAGAATGGCTTAGTTGCTGCTTATTTCTTTTGACAGCGTCTAAGGCAGATGAGTCTTCCTTCCATGCATGGTTTTCGTATAAGATTTATTGTTTCAGGTGTCCCTGGGGCCGCCTGGCCCTCCGCCTGCACTCCTAACAGGGCTGACTCTGCTGGGAGGTGGTCTTTGCACAGGTGGTTCCCTCTGCCTGGAGGCTCTTCCTCCAGTGAACTCTTACTCATCCCTCAAGACTTCCCCAACTCTTCAGAGTTTCTCTTCCCTGCTGGGCTCCCATGCAGTGTATCAATTTCAGCAGCACAATTATTTGATCATAAGCTTGTGACGTACTCATCTTTGTACTCCCCCGAGTCTAACAAGTGCTAGTCATAGAGTAGGTTCCTTAAAAAGGTTTGCTGAAAAATGAGCCATTTATAAATAAAAGGCTTCGTTATCAGATAATATAGCCAGGCTTAAATCAGTGTTGCTCGATTTGCCAGTTTGCATGACATTTTCACTGCATCCCTGCACTTGGTGGTGGTGTAGTGGGAGGAGCCGTAGAGGAAGTGGAGCCTGGGCTCCAGTGTCAGCTGTGACTGAGCCTAGCTGGGCAGCCTTCTCTTCATACGCTCAGTAAGAGTCAATTCTGATTCTGAACCAGCTGGCCCTTGGGTCCTTTGAGAAGGTGCTGGAAGCTCTAGACCAGCACTGTCCAGGAGAACATTCGCAGTGGTGGAAATGTTCTACACTTGTGCTGTCCCATGTGGAAGCCACCAGCCACACTTGCCTTAAGAGGACTTGAAATGTGGCGAGTGCAACTGAGGGACTGAATTTTAAATTTCATTTTGTTTTAATTAACTATGTAAGTAGCCATCTTTTCCTCATTGTAAATCACAGATAAAGCCATGTGGACACTGGACACTCAGATGTTTCTGGAACTTCCTTTACCTGGTTTACATCCTCAGGGTGTTTTCCTGGGAGAGGCAGCACAGAGTGGGGGCCAACAGTGCAGGATTCTTGAGCCCAATGCCTGCTCCACCTCCCGCTACCTGAGTGACAGGGGGCTAGATGGAAGCTTTTAGAAGGCAGAGATCAGGCTTAATATGAAGATGAGATCATGTGGGAAATGCTATACACAGTGCTGCGGAAGACTCCCCCCAGAGTAGGGAGATGCCAGCCTTGGAATCAAGGAAGGCTTTTCAGAGGAGGTAGAATTTGGATAGTGTTTTGAAGGATGTGTCTGGGAACCAACCAGAAGAGGGATATGGGAAAGGGTGTTCCAGATAGACAGGCCTGGACATGCCTGGTACACTGGGGAGCAGGCGATAAGCCCCGGGGCAGGGAGCTCGCCTGTAGGCTTGGCTCCCTTGGCAAGAGCCTGAGAAGTGAGTTTTGTTTCATCGGCACCGGAGGACTTAGGCAGGGGACTGACCTCCCAAATCAGTCTGTTAGAAAGGTCACTCCATCACAGTGGAGAGGACAGGTGGGTGGAGGAAAGATGAGGGCCAACAAGCCCAGGTGGGAGGCTATCAAATAGCCTAATGCCTTCCAGGCGCAGTTCAAACTGTTTTACAGGTCATTTCATTTAATCCTCAAAGCAAAACCACGCAGTTTATCATTATAGAGATGAGGATTCTGCCACTCAGAGAGGCTGAGTAGCTTGCCCTGGTCACATGGTTAGAGGTGGCATGGGGATGCGAGCCACGCAGCTGGGCTTGAGAATTGTGCACTCTTTGGTCTGTAGGCTATGGCAGCTCTCATGGGCAAGACACCATGAGGAGAGGAGGTTCCAGAAGTGATTCAGGGTCCAGGGAAGATGGAATTGTTGAGGCTGAAGTGCTTTGGGGTGGGTTAACTAGGTGAAGGGTGATGCCAGGAACCCAGAAGAGAAGCAGCGGCAAAGTGTAGTTTTGCATTTTGCCTCTGAGATACTAGGAGGTCATCCCAGCCCTGGACTGTGAGGGCATTAGAAACCCAGGAGCTGAGCACAGGAACAAGTCCACACTGAGGTGACATCACCCGGGGTTCGGAGAAGCAAAGGCGGAGTCCTGGGGCCACCCACAGTCAAGGGGATGGAACAGGGGGACGGGAATGAGGAAAGGTGGTGGGAATCGTTTTACTCTGGGTGTCTTTATAGTAAGTTATAGTAATTTTGTGTTGAGATCAGTCCTCATTGTGAAATAAGACGGATCCCTCCTCACTAGAAGTTTTCAGAGTAATCTAGGTTTTGTCTGAGGATTTTGTTACGTTTGCTCTGGGGGTTGCTGGGTGGAAATTCACGCTGTGGAGGACCTCGAGGTGAAGGCCTGTCTCTGCCCTCTGGTGTGTCCCGCAGGTTGGCAGTCGCCGGGTGATCCAGTACGGTGCAGCCCTCATGCTTGCCTTGGGCACGATCGGAAAGTTCAGCGCCCTCTTCGCGTCCCTTCCGGATCCTGTGCTTGGCGCCCTCTTCTGTACTCTCTTTGGTAAAATTCCTTTTCCTTGATAGCCCGCTTTCCTCTCAGGCTCCTCTTGCTTCACATTTGCTGATTTTTAATAAGGATCATGGCTTTTTGCTGAATCCCTTCAGTAAGATGAAAAGGTAACACATTTCTGTTTTAAAATACAAAAGGATACACCTTCAAAAAATAAAACCTACATCAATCTCTGAGTTGAATTTATGTTAAAGGTAGAAGAACCAAATGTAGAATAATTGTGCTAGGAAAAATAAGATGAAATTAATCTCCTTAGTTGGTATTTCTAATCGATTTAACTCAAATATCTTCCCCTCTGAATGGGCCATTAAAACTGACCATTTTTACAGTGGGGCTCGATTTGATCTTTGCGCCATTCAGTTGTAGTAATCAGGGACCAAATATTTGGGAGGGTTTCCCAATTTAATCAAAATGGTTTTGTAGAAGTTTTAAGGGGGAACCAATGTGCTTAGTTTTCTTCTTGGTCTAAAGAAAGCATAGTGTGAGGTTTATGCCCCTGAATAAGCCCAAATAGTGCTTAGGCCGAGGGTCATTTGAATCAGAGACCCTGGTGGTCACATTCTGACCCCCTGTCCTGTCACTGTGCTGGTCTCCAGACTTGTTACTGGTGAGACAGAGGAAGCACATGGTAGGGAGTTTGTCTTCTGCTGTGAGGCATCTGTCATCCATGCCATGGGTGAGCTCACGGAGCTTGTCTGATGTTTCTCTCCAGGAATGATCACAGCTGTTGGACTCTCGAACCTACAGTTCATCGATTTAAATTCTTCCCGGAACCTCTTTGTGCTTGGATTTTCAATCTTCTTTGGGCTCGTCCTTCCAAGTTACCTCAGACAGAACCCTCTCGTCACAGGTAGGGAAAACAGGCCTTGAACCTGAGGGGAGTTGGAATCACAATCATCCTCAGTCGGAGAGTTAGGAGTTGTTCTGGTGAATGTTGGTCTGTGTATTTCATGTGAATCTCACTTTGCCGAAGTTTATCTGGAAGTTCTTCCTGCATGAGCGCATAACTGATGTACATGTTTTTTAACCAGGACGCTATCCTTTGGGAGAATGCCTCCATGTAGAACCTTTTGATTTCTCAGACTAATGCTGTATTAAAATGTATAATTTATTGAAACTCCACTTCATAGACTTTGAAATACATGTTTTTCTACTGGGATTATAGCTACTTTGAATTCAAGATTAACCTTTAAACTCCTTTTTATTTTAGGACCGCAATGTCATGAGGAATGAACAAAGGGAGCCATCTTAAGAAATAGCTATTGCTACTGACATTTTATGTAGAATTGGGGACCATTTTATATATATTCTTGAGGTGAAATTCACATAACATAAAATTAACCATTTTAAAGTGAGCAGTTCAGTGGCATTTAGTACATTCACAATATTGTGTAATCACCAGCTGTATCTAGTTTGCAAAACATTCTCATCACCCCCAAATAAAATTCCTTACCCTTAATCCACATCATATGCCTTCTCCCAGCCCCTGGCAACCACCAGTCTGCTTTCTGTTTCTGTCGATTTACCTATTCTGGATCTTTCATATAAATGGAATTATACAATCTGTGACCTTTTGTGTCTAGTTTTTTCACTCAACTTCTTGTTTTCAAGATTCATGCATGTTATAGCACGTATAAGTAGTTCATTCATTTTTATGGCTAAATAATATTCCATTGCATGTATATACCATAATCTGTTTATCCATTTATCCATTGATGGACATTTGGGTTGTTTCCACCTTTTGACTATTGTGACTAGTGCTGTTATGAACATTGGTATACAAGTGCAGCCTGTTCTCATTCATGGTAGTTATGTTCTGTGAAGTCACTGTGAACATGGAATGAACAAATCCTGAACTATTGCTCCTAGGGGAAATATGGCCAACAGCACCATAACTCAGGCCTGAATGAAGCTCATCTAATACATGTCTTTTCTCCATAAGGCATGTCACGGCTTTCTTGCAATTAGGAGCACTAGACAGCACTTCAGCACAACACTTAGTGGCCATTTTAAACAGCGAAATCACCAACGAAAAAGCACAAAAATGCAAAAAAAAAAAAGAAAAAAGTGGTACCAAATAGGCTGCTAAAAGGACATTTGTTTACAGTATGAGCTGAAACAAGAAGGCAGAGCATTGACCTTGTTTGATCTCAGCTGGGAACATGCGTGTTGAGCAACTCAAATTTTTCCCTGCTCAGTGCATGTCCGTGAATGACTGTGAAAGCCCATGAGTGTTCATTTGGGTTTACAAATAAATTTTACTGTGTAGGCGAATTCACAAACTGCCAATAATGATGATTGACTGTATTTGAGTACCTGTTTTTCACTTCTTTTGAGACTATACCTAGAAGTAGAATTGCTAGTTCATATGGTAACTTTTATGTTTAGCTTTTTGGGGAACCACCAACTTATTTCCCACAGCGGGTGAACCATTTTACATTCCCACCAGCTGTGTACAAGGGTTTCTGTTTCTCCACATTCTAACCAACACTTGGTATTTTCTGTTGGGGATCATATTTTAAATATAGAAAGTATGTGAACTTCCAATAACAAGGAGATTCTTGCTGCTTTTTACATTTTAATATATCACATTCATGTGTGGACATCTTTATAAATCCAGTTGCTTGCTCCTAATTAAAAGCAGTTAAGCACTAATTAGTAACCCAGGATTCTAAAACCCTTTATTCGAATTGCAGATACCACAAATATTTTTGTTGTCTTGTTGCTCACTTTGTAATTTTTTCAGCCTTGCAACAGCCATCTTTTATATTGATTTTTCTTTTTTCATCTGCAAACAACACCCCCAATGGCTTAATAATTCTTTATAGGGTGAACTTCACTGTATTAGATTTATCTGTGCACCATTGTTAGGAATTTTTCTTATGGAGATACCTTTTGATTATTGTTGAAAGTATTCATAGTAGTTTATAACATTACTGGCATAAATTTATCTACACATCCACAACAGAAATTTACACTGTCATGCACTGCATTGACTGGTGATTAGTCCCACCCCAGGGCTCCTTTCTAAGTCAAGGGCAGGCCCGTCCTGGCTGTGGCAGTGACCCTGTTGCTATGGTCTGTTTCCAGGGATATCAGGAATCGATCAAGTATTGAACGTTCTTCTCACAACTGCTATGTTTGTAGGAGGCTGTGTGGCTTTCATTTTGGATAACACCATCCCAGGTATGTGGTTTATGTCATACATGCCCGTTACAGATATGAGTTACTTTTTGCCAAATAAATATGAAAAGCAGGAAGAGGGAATCAGTTCAAAGTCATCACTGGTTAAAGCTGTCTTTTCTAAAGTAGTTAAGATGACACTCCCAGCCTCCTTTTATGAATCAATTTTTTGCTAATAAACTTATTAGTTGTTGTTTTTCCTTCTTGCTGAATTACTTTTAGGAGAAAGCAGGTAAATTCTTGGCACATGGTGACATGGTAGGGCGATGCCTTGGGCATGCCCTAGGCTACCTGCCCTCCCAGCACAGCCTTGCCCAGTGCCCTGCAATTTGGCTTTCATCGACTTGTTCCCACACTCCTTTGAGCTAGCTGGTAACAGCCTTCAGCACTTCTCCTCCTTGAGCAGCCTATCCTTTAATGAGTCCTTCTTAAGACAGGTCCCCAGCCAACCAAAAGACCTTCTTAAGATAGGTCCCCAGCAGACCAAAAGACAGCACAGTGGGCACAGGCCACTGCCAGGACCAATGACTGAGAGATGGGTGAAGGCAGCTGTCTCCCCAACACCCATAACCCTTGTTTCTCAGCTGGGCGCATTCTGTGCCAAGTGCTGAGTGATGGAGTAGGATGGGATGTAGGCCCTGCCTTGCGGCCTTCCCAAGTTCCTAGAGGAGGCTGCTGTGTACATTGTATGCTGCCACGGATGCACTGGTAGACTCACCTGCCATCAAGGAAGTGATGCTTACTCTTGAGCTTGAAGGTTTTTGTTTGTTTGTTTGTTTGTTTTTGAGGAAGATTAGCCCTGAGCTAACATCCATTGCTAATACTCCTCTTTTTGCTGAGGAAGATTGGCCCTGGGCTAACATCCGTGCCCGTCTTCCTCTACTTTGTATGTGGGACGCCACTACAGCATGGCTTGATAAGCGGTGCTTAGGTCCACGCCCGGGATCCGAACCCATGAACCCCAAGCCACTGAAGCGGAGTATGCATACTTAACCACTGTGCCACTGGGCCGGCCCCAGAGCTGGAGGTTTTGTTGAAATTTTCCCTTTAAAACAACCCACTTGCAAAAATCATCAATCAAGAGGTGTCAGGTGAGGCTGTGGAAACACGGGATGAATGTATCTGGTGGAAGGAATCACCTGCATGAATAGGTGGAAGGTGTTAGATTTATGAGTCAATAACTAACACTCTCTTTCTCTCCTAAGTCAGAACTAACTGAGAGAGGTACAGGAGTCAGGGAGATGGAAGTGAAAGTCAAATTAAAGTCAGCTTTGTTACTGCAACACTGATAGGAGGGCAGCATAGCTTAGATGTAAGAAAATGATGAGGTTCCTGAATACCGCACCATAGACTCGAGCTCGTGGCAGGGGCTCGGGCACAGAAAGATATTGTTAGGTATCCCATGTAGCCAAGAGCAGCTGCCACTGCTCCCTTCTGCACGGGGAAGATTTGTGAAAAGAAGTCCAGGAGCTGCTGAGCCCTGGGGCCAGCATCTTTCTCCCTGACTCATCTGTCAGGGTACAGAGTGGCCCGGACTGTTGCGGTAGTGGAAGTTCCTCCTCCTTCGAGCACAAGTGGGGAATACATGGCAAGTGCAACACACACACACACACACACACACACACGAAAATGGAGCAAAGCAGTATCAAAGTTGGTGCATCTGCATGAAGGGGGTTGCCATGACCAATTGATGAAGGCGTCGTCTATGGTATAATAAAGACTCTGGGCCCCGTTTTGGAAGATCAGATTTGCATTTTAGAGAGAAGTTTTTATGTTGTTTTTTGCACACTGTTTGAAAACAGTTTTGGGGGAGGGGATGGTGAGATAGAAGACTGGACAACCAGTTAAGAGGCTAATACGGTGACCCAGGAAAGCAGTAACATAGCCTGGGCCAGACCTCAACGGTGAAAATTGAAAATAAGCATCACGTGGAAGGACAGCAGGAGACAGCGTCATCAGATCATCTGAATGTGGGGCGAAGAGGAACAAGGATGGGTTAGCGATTCTTGGATTTCTGGTGTGGGCACCTGGATAGCTGAGGCCCATCACCTGCTCCTCAAGTGTGCTTTGCTGTCATCCCGGCAGGTTCCATCTATGGGACAGCATGTTGGAGAATCTCAGTTCACGGTAGAACACTTAAGCTAAGCATTGCCTTGTTTTGTTTTGTTGTGTGTGTTCCACAGGTACTCCAGAGGAAAGAGGAATCAGGAAGTGGAAGAAGGGCGTGGGTAAAGGGAGCAAGTCACTTGATGGCATGGAATCCTACGATTTGCCATTTGGCATGAACGTTATTAAAAAATACAGATGCTTCAGCTACTTACCCATCAGCCCGACCTTTGTGGGCTACAACTGGAAAGGCCTCGGGAAGAGCGCTAACAGCCGAAGTTCAGATGAGGACTCACAGGCCACGGTATAGCCATAGCTCGCCCTGTGGCCCAGCCGCAGTGAGGCATGAATCTGTAGTTCCTTGCTGAATAACAAGCGGTAACATATATGTTTGTATATCTGCATTTACATTCTGCACCCCAGAGCTAAGACAGATTACAAATAGCTTTTTTGTTGTGGGTGGTGACTGTGTCTGATATGGTGTCTCACCTGTCTCCTTGTTTAAGCCCTGACCCCTTGCCCTTGAGAGCATCCATTGCTGGCCATAGTCACTGAACTTGAAGTTCCTGTTCTCCTGTGGGAGTGGATGTTTGAAACCCACAGCGATTTCTGGTTTTCAGTCCCCTTCCAGCACCCCGTGCTAGCTTTCCTACAAGCTGCCTCCAGGGTCCAGGGGCCTTCTGTCCCAGAAGCACCTGAACTGGCTTTTTTTTTTTTGCTTGACCTTGGCCTGAACTGCAGAGACCACCTCTGGTCAAGGGGCACCACCATCCTCGCAGTCACAACTGACGGGTCAAGTGTCATTCTGTGTTCCCTGATACTCCTGTAGGAGGACGCTGTTGACCTGATTGAAAACAGTGACATGGTCACCCTGTGTCCAGATCTGTGCATGAGTAAAGTCTGTACAGATATTATCAGGATGGAAATCTGGGGGCTTAGAGGGGAGGGGAAAGTACCTTGAAATCAGTATCTGATTTTCAACTGCTCTTTCTTGGTGCAACCCAGATCCAGGCCGGGTCGGCACATTTCGTACCGGCCTCACTTTGACTGGTAGCTGAGACACTCTATCTGGCATTTGTCACTCCTGGCTGGTATGATGGGTATAGAGTGCCACACAAGGGCACCAAGCAGATGTTTATGGGAGTCTTAGCTCTGCTGTCACGTGGATGTCAGTTATTGTCATGCGTGTCTATAATTACAAGATTTTATTCCTATTTAATGTTATTGACTATAGCAGATTTTTGAAATCAGTGTTTTTCCATGTGCTCCTCTTACCTTGCATCCCTATTACTTCTCGCCCACCCCCCCCACCCCCCCATTAAGAAAAGAACCAGCATTTGTAAAGCTGTGGACACCATCAGGGAAGCTTATTGTCATGGCTTTTGAAGGCCAGTAACCATTGTTGTGGTTGTGTTTTGTATTGCTTGATACCACGAAAGTGTAAATACTGTAATGCCTAATCTATTTATCAAAACTGACTACTGGACCAGAGCCCAGAAACCATGGGTTAAGTTATACGTGAATTTGTTTTGTGAAGAAGGGAAGCTGGGGCAGGTAACACACAGAGCCGCCGTATTGAATGGTCTGGCATCCTGATAAATTCATCACATGCAGTTCTAGTGCAAGTCATTTCTGGCAGTTAAGGCTTAAGGAGACTTTCTGTGGGTTGCCATATTGCATGTCTGCTGAATCCTGATTTTACAGAGGGGGAGATTAGATCCCCTGGCCAAATGCTGCCTTTCTTGTTTAAGTTATTGCAGAAGGTGTTGAGAAAAGCAGCTCGCAGGCCTTCTCTGTTGAGTTCTAATTAATAACACTAAATTGTTTCTAAAAAAAAAAATGACTTCAGTTGAATTTGGTTTGAAATTTTTCAGCCAAAGGAAAAGCCTCACTTCATGAGGTTGTGCTTCTAAGTATTCGTTGACCTGGTTGAGTCTTAGGTGGCAGTGGGCATTCCTGTCTCCAACAGCAGAGCATGGTTCTCGGCAGCCTTGTGTCCACACGGTACATTTCCTGCCCCCAGAGCTGGCTCTGCTTCACTGCATTGGGATGTCTTTGGCAGCATTATTGTGTCACTATAGCCTCCTCAACTCTTGGAAAGGTTGGGACCTCAAGGCTTATTCCAGCAAGAATACTTCAGAGCCACTGCATTGTTTTGCCAAGATCTTATTGCAGATTAAGTAAAAAATCTAGATTCTAAATTACATTTAATTTTGTATGTCATGTTTTTTTTAAATTGTATGTGATGCATAATTACTTTAGAAGCACACTGGTTAACGGTTTTCATCTCTTCAACTTGATAAGCCCTCGAGACTGACAGCCCTCTTATGCTGATTGCTCTCAGTTACTTCTATGTGTATTTTGCTCAGCATCTCCAATTTCTCTACTTTGAAAAATGGGGAAAACTGTTAAACATCCCAGAGATTTGCACTATTCCAGCTCTAGGTGAGCAGAAGGACCAAATATCCAAGAAAAGCATCTGAACCATTGGTAATTCAGGAACAAGTTCCCTTCAATTTAACTTGACCGGGCATTTTCCCTCCCAGTGAGTAAGCACTCGGTATGTGCTTCGAATGTCCAGAAACCCACTCCCTTCTGAAACCCCTCCTTGGGCCGGGTTTTATTGGGAGGTTTCAAATCTGCAGGTCCCCGCGGTATGTCTTCTGCAAGTATTCAAATGTGGTGGGAAGCCCTGTACCAACACCTCCTATTGGAAAGAGGGTTGTCACCCTTCTTGTTCTATTGGGGCCAACTTTAGATTCTCTGTCCAAGGGTGGGGAAGGGGGCAGCAGGTGGGGAGGAAAGAGGGCAGCCTGACTAGAGGCCCCATTGAATCTGGTACTTTCTACACAATCTGTGAAACTCACTTTCGCTCGAGGGATTGGAGTCTCATGATAACTAATAAATCTTGCACGTGCAGCGCACACCAACCATTTTAGGAGGTGATCCTCCTGCCAGCAAATATGCTACAGAATGAGTCTAATTGAAAGAAAAATGTGTTCATCTGCTCCTTGGGGTTAAGCACACACCTGAAGGGGGAGGTTTTGGGGGACACAGTGGCCATGCATGGTCTCTGCCTGTAACACTTCCCACTTACATTGTTGGCCTGCACTGGTGGGGCTGCATACCCACCCTGCTTTGTTTGGCTAAGAGAATGTGTTAAGATATTATGGATGTAAATATCCTTGGGCAGGGCATTCAGCCTCCAGTTTCCACAGCAACCACGTACCCACAATCCTCACATTTACCTTGGTGATCCCTATGTGGAAAGTAGAAAGTATAAGGACGGTAGATGTTGCCCATATCACAGGGGGGGGGCAAGGGAGACCCCACCACTGGTTTTGATAAAATATGTAACATGGTTCACAGAATTATGGGAAATGGTTCCAGTCTTTATAAGCAACTTTTATTCTCCTTCTCATTAGGGAATTCAACTTAAATTCATTGCTACTGAATCTTTCTTACGAGAATTTCAAATGTTAACTTTTAGTAAGTTTCTTGTGATTGATCAGGGCAGGAAAAGTGGCTTAACCAGGCCAGCTAGAATGAAGCATCATGGGTCCTGATGGTTTCCCGTTTTCATGGTAACAAATTCACACACAGGATTTGCTTTATACTGTAGAATACTGACTTTCATGATGACACTTTGGTTTATGCATGAATATTGCAGTATTTCCATATAATAAGATAACATTTCTACCCAGGATAATAGTCACAGTTTTCCAGGGAGGGAATGGTATAATTTTCATGACAATGTCATGTGATGATAGAATTTCTCCATTGATGAATCTCTAGTATGTGTGTATACTTTATTTACCCCTGTGTATATCTTATGACCGTGAGCTAAGTTGTTATTTCTTTAATTCGTGTCCCTGCTGAAATATTGTTACCAGCAACTTAGACTTGAAGTTGGCAACTACAATCTTCCATAATACTGATGCCACAAGAGTGGCCAGGCCAGATAAAAGGTGAATAAGGAAGGAGCTGTGGCGGAGGCCTCATTCCAGAACCTGTCTGGTGTGAGGAGAGGCCGCTTCCTGCAGGCGGCTGTGTTGCATACACTCGGCTGCAGACACCAGGCCCAGTGTGGCTGTCGCTGGACGCCTGGTGTGCACACCCAGCCACGCCCCCTGGATACCATGGTAGTGTGCTGCACACGTGCCTCGGCTTGCACAGGGCCCAGCGAGCCACCCCTTGGCTTTAGAGAAGAGCCTGGGGTCTCTCATTTTGTGCATGTTGTGCTCTGTCCCCTTATGGTTTGGACACAGAACAGGACATCTCCCACCCTCCACCCCTCCTGCAGTCACAACCGGAGTGGTACGAGAAGGCCGCCCATCTTTGCCAGCGTTCAGCTTCTGCCCGTGGACTCGTAAAGCACGTTAGCACTGGGGATCCCCTTTCAGCAGCCTCACACATTCCTGTCCTTGTAGGTTGTTCTAGACTGTGCCTCGTCATCGCTCTCCGTGAGTAACCTCCAGCGTCCTTACAATTGCTGTGTGTCCCCTGGCACTTAGGACGCCCTGACCAGCGTTGCCACCTTACTGACAGTTCAAGTGATACCCTTTTTTGTTCATTCATAACAACCTTTGTTTGACACGTTAATACATTTCTAACTGTTCTTAAAACAGTGGGGATACTTATGTTTTCCTTGAGTTTTGGTGACTGACTTGGGCTATCTACCTTTCTGGGATTTTGTTTGTTTTTATTTCGCATACCGAGGGTATTTGGGGTGGGGTAATTCTTTTACGGAGTTTTTAAAAAATTTTCATATTGTTTTTCTAACATGGCTTCATTAAACGTTTAAGTATTTTAAAAATATGTAATATTTGGACCAGATGTTGTGAATAATAGTAGAGATAAAGCTATTTTATTCTGTATTTTTAAAACTGTTCCGTATAAATAAAAGCTCTCCTGGACGCAGTTCTGCTGTTCACCTGCCTCCTCCTTTGGTCTTTAAGAAACCTGTCATTAATTAAAAATCATCACCCAGGGGAGGGAAAGCGACTAGTAAAAAATTCAGTTTAGGGGCCGGCCCGGTGGCACAGCAGTTAAGTGCGCGCGCTCCGCTTCAGCGGCCCAGGGTTCGCAGGTTCGGATCCCAGGCGCACACTGACGCACCACTTGTCAAGCCATGCTGTGGCAGCGTCCCATAAAAAGTAGAGGAAGATGGGCACGGATGTTAGCCCAGGGCTGGTCTTCCTCAGCAAAAAGAGGCGGATCGGCATCAGATATTAGCTCAGGGCTGATCTTCCTCACCAAAAAAAAAAACTTCGGTTCAACAAGGCACTCATGTTACCATTGTCGGGTACCTGGAAGACTCAGAGGAGGACAGCAGGAGCCAGTGTCATCGGCCCGCACGCCTAGAGAACCACGCGGCTCCTTGGGAGGCGGCCTGAGCAGGTAGTGAGACCTCAGTTAGAGCATGCGCTCGTGCTGGACTTTGGGGTGAAATTACGAGTCTCTTATTAAGTCAGCGACATCTGGAGGCTGGAGACCTTTTAGAGACCGGTGACCAGAAAGGCTGTCCACCATGGAATCAAAGGCTTCCAGAGCAGCCTCGGCCCATCAGGCTGACTGAGTATTTAGACTGGAGCAGGAAATGCCAAGATATGGGTGCCAGAAAAGGCTCGGAGCCGAGCCTGAGAGCAGCTGGTGACGGCTCCTTCAGTCAGAGACCTGGCTCTCCACTGGGGTATGAAGATGAGTCCAGAGGAGCTTAGGTGTATTTCCTAATTTAGAGCAAATGTAGAGCTCCCCCATTCCCATCTGCATCCCTGGTTCTTCTCTAGCAATTTGGTCCATGCATAACCACCACAGCTGCTCCCATAGGGTGTGCAACCTGATGCCTCCTGTTCCCAGTACCCTGCCCTGTGAGCCCCTGCTGGGCAACCAGTCACAAGGTGAAATGTTTTACCTTACATTATATACATGCAAAAAGTGCGTGTAAGTATTAAAAAAATAAGAATACCCGTGTTCCCACCCCTAGCTGGGACAACAGCGCACTACCCATACTTCAGACCCCTGCACTACCCTTTGGGCCTCTCTCCTGGTGCATCCCCATCCCTCTCCAGGAGACAACTACTACCTGGATTTTGGATTTATTCTTTCCTTGCTCTTTTTCACAATTTTGCCATATATATATGCATCCCTAAACAATTTACTATTTAGTTTTAGTTTGCATGGTTTTGAACATTACATAAAAGGAATGACGGTGTGTACTGGAACATTTCACTCACTATTGTGAGATTCTTTCATGTTGGCACATATCTATAATGTAGTTCGTTTACTACTGGGTAGTAAAATTTAAGAATCACAAAGACAAAGACCATTCTGAAAGCTTCCAGAGAAAATGAGCAGAAGCAAAGCCTAGAGCTGGGATCATGGACGTCAGATTTTCCAGCAACAACCCTGTTGGTGGAGTTACATTTTTAAGGACTAAAGGAAAAGAACTTTGAACTTAGAATTTTATGTCTAGCTACTCAAAGGCCCCCATTTAAATACTTCAGATGAAGTACTTAAATATGATAAGAAACAAACCTAGGAAATGCTGTAGGAGAGAACTGAGGGGAAGATGAGCAGTAAATACCTTGGTAAACTTGGTGTCAGTCCGTTCTGGCTGCTATCAGAAAACCATAGACAGGGTGGCTTAGAGACAGCAGACATTTCTCACAGTTTTGGAGGCCGGAAGTCAAGGCACTGGCAGATTCGGTGTCCTGTGGGAACCTGCTTCCTGGTTCATAGACGACCATCTTCTCGCTGTGTCTTCACATGATGGATGGGGCAAAGGATCAGTCTCTTTGGGGCCTCTTTTATGAGGCACTAATCTATTCATGAGAGCTCCAACCTCATGAACTAATCACCTCCCAAAGGCTCTACCTCCTAACACTATCACATTGGGGATTAAGTTTCAACATATGAATTTGGGGGGACACAAATGGTCTAGCACCTGATTGCTCAAAAGTAGCGAGGGCCAAAGAAAGAAAAAATATGTCTATAATGATCTCAAATTATAATTTGAGGCCATATCAACTTGATGATGGGGAAAGAGAGGAGACTTACAGAGGTGAGAGAAAGAGGCCCAAATGTACCAATAACTATAAATGGACTAAACTTGCCAATTGAAAGATAGACTGTTGGACCAGATAGTAGAACAAACCCCTGATATATGCTGTTTACAATACTGGTGTTCAAAAGTGTGGCTGTGATTGCTGCAAGTTGCAGCGAGGTATATTCAGAAGCTGATAGTATCTTAGTTTATAAAAGTTTCTAAGCAATTTGACAGTTGTTTTATGTGTGGTGAACCTAATACTAGAATACCTGGCTTATATTTTGCATGTCTTTCTTTAATTTCAGAATTTTAATAATTATCTTTTTTATATTTTACACAAGTCTTAGCCTTTGATGGATTGGGAAAAACAATTGAACCTTCATCACAGGTAGTTTAGAAGCAGGGTTTACAAGAGACTGGTGTACATAAGGACAAACAGAATTGAAAGTAAGGGATGGGGTAAAAATCACATGGGACAAATACTGTCTATTATATTATTTTCAGACAAAATAAACCCTAAGACAAAAAGCATTGTTAAGGATGGGGATGGGCCGGCCCCGTGGCTTAGCGGTTAAGTGCGCGCGCTCCGCTGCTGGCGGCCCGGGTTGGGATCCCGGGCACGCACCGACACACCGCTTCTCCGGCCATGCTGAGGCCGCGTCCCACATACAGCAACTAGAAGGATGTGCAGCTATGACAGACAACTATCTACTGGGGCGTTGGGGGAAAAATAAATAAATAAAATCTTTAAAAAAAAAAAAAAAGGATGGGGAGGTTCATGATGTCATGATAGGTTCAATTTACCAAGAGGAGTCAATTTCAAACACATGCACCTAATCAGACAGCCTCAAAATTCATGCGGTATAAATGGATGGAATGATAGGAAGAAATTGATGTCTACCTGCCAATGGGAGATTCCACCTCTTCTCTTTTGAGATGCCAGGCAGGTAAAAACTATGCAAGGTTTAGAAGTGACCAAAGGGCATATTTAGAACTCTGCATCCAACAATTAGAGAAGACATGTTTTTCGCAAGCACTCAGGGATGTTTCTAAAAGCCGTTCTTGTTCTAGACATTAAAGCAAGCCGCAAAAAAGTTTCAAAAATAGGTATCCTACGGAACACATTCCCTAACTATACACAATTAAGTTGGAGTTAATAATAAAAGTAAATTGAAAAATCTCTGTGTATTTGGATGTATAAAATACTGCTAGATAACTCATTGGTTAAAAAAGAAACCGATAGTGGAAATGTTTTTAATGAAGTTTATTGCTTGTCCTCTGTCTGTGCTGTTCCTGCCTCCTTCTGGAATTCAGATTTTACGTTCACACTGCATCTCCCAGGTCTCTCCTCTAAGTTTTATAGAGTTTCACTCATACTATCTTTTTCCATTTCCTCTAAGTTCTGGGAGAATTTCCTGAGCAATGATCTAAGTCACTGACTGGGTTTTCTAGAATACCCAACCTCTCACTCATGTCTTCTAATGCAATTTTTAAACAATTTATTTTAGTCATTTTCAGGCATACACAAAAGTAAAGAGAATAGCATAATAGCCCCCCATGTGCCCATCACCCAGCTTAACAGGTATTGACTCTGAGCCGATCTTATTTCATGGACGCCCCTCAACTTTCCTCCCTCCATTGTTTTGATCAAATCTCAGACATCTCACTTCATCTATAAATATTTCAGTAGTTACCACTAAAAGATAGTTTAAAAAACAAACAATTATCATATCTTAAAAATTAACAGCATTTATTTAATAAGATCAAATATCCAGTCAGTGTTCAAATTTCCAATTGTCTCATAAACGTTTGAAATAGGGTCCATATAATGTCCACACTTCACCGTTGGTATCGGTTGATAAATCTCTCTGCCTCTCTCTCTTTCTTGCAGCTCGTTGAACAATTTATTTGTCTTGCACTTTCCCACAGGAGATGCTCAGGGCATCCCCTTAAACAGGTCCCTTTGCCTGAAGCTGGGGTCGGGAAGCACTACTTGGTAAGTGACTGTGTGTCCCTCCGTCAGGCCGCATGTGGTCTCTCCTTTCGTGATGGTACAGCCAAGATCCAGTAGTTTATTAGGGGGTATTGCATTTTTTAATTGGGCTTTGTAATTGTATTTCAAATTAAAATACAATCTTCCATGATGAGATCTTTTCACAGGTGCAGTAACCTCTCAAATCCCACTGAAAATAGATCTTAGGGGACTTTGCTTAAAAGTTTTCTTCCACTTCACGTGTTTCATTAGGAAGTGTTTCTTCCAGTTCCTCAGAACAGACTCTTTTTTTGCACTATTGGATTTTTTCACATACTTGGTGATTTTGTTTTCTGACTGCTTATACTGAAGAAGGAGTTCTGTGTTTGTTCAACAATAGGATTTACGGTAGATTTGGTTGATTACTTTTCCCCCAAAGCTCATGAATTGAAATTAAAATCCTTGAGGCCTTTGAGTTGGGCTCTCCTTGGACTTTTCTTCAGTTTGGTTCCATCTGCATCCATTTACCAGACTCTTGTTTATTCAGCAAGAACTCATCATAGATGTTCTTCTAACATTTCAATTTTATTACAGATCCTTTATGTTTACATGACTGTGTGCTCAAAAGAAAGTAATGAAAATGTACTCCAAAACCTTTGATCACTATCTTTGGGAAGTGGGGTTACAGGTTACATTTATTTTTGTTCTGTCTTTTTATTTTTCTGTACTTTCTATTTTAAATGCAAATTACTTATATAAATGTTTTTTCAAAGCAGATGAAAATTGTGTTACAAATATTCAGTAATATCACAGTTTAAGAAATAGGAAAGTCCCTGTACTCCTCTAATACTAATATAAAACATTTCAGTTCCTCAAATTGTATTTGACATTAAAATAACAGTCGTAGCCAAATATATCTCAGTAAAAATATGAAAGTGCTAAAGCTACTGTGTGTTTACTACCTTTTGTCCTGTATAGGAGGGTTTTGCCTAGTAAATGACGTGGCTTGATGGATGAAATGTTCCAGAACATTCCATCCTTGGGGAGGAAAAATAACCACAATGGAGAATGACTCTCAGATGGTGGATTTAGGCCTTTGCCCCTGAGCTGTGCCCAGAAGTCTATAGTGGCCACCCTCACACTGCACCCCCAACAGACATACCCATTGCCTGAATTGGGCCAGTGCTGTCTCCGGACACACGCCTGGGCAAAGGGATAAGAAAACTCTTCTTCCGTTCCAGCCCCAACCTTCCAATCACTACAGATATGCTGAGCCTCAAAATCCAATTTATATCACCTATGAAGCAACTATCTTTGGAGACTCAAAGATGCCGGAGGGCTATTTATATGTGTATGTGTGTGTGTGTGTGTGTGTGTGTGTGTATACATACACATATAAACACATATGTACCATTTATTTTTGTTATGTTTTACCTCTTGGGCAGGAGGGACCGATGTGGCCTCTGGAAAATTGTGGGAATGAATTTGAAGCAGGAAGAATGACCTTCAGAGAGGTCCTGCTAGGAATGAGATTCTTGCCCAACAGAAGACTGTTAGAAAAATAAAAATATTTCACCTCAAGTAGCACCCTAATTATTTTTATTGTGGTTCAGTGATCAGGTAATGAGCTTTCCAGATAGACAGACCCTTGCTCAGATCTCAGAAAGTCCTCTTCTCGCTGTGACAGAGGCCACCAAGTGTCTCCCAGGATCTATTCTCCCATTCTTACATGGTCACAGAATTTCAGAAGGGCATGAGACTACACTTCCCAGCCTTGCTTGTAGCTGAGTGTGATCACGTACCAGCCTCTAGCCAGTGAGCTGTAAACAAGGCTGAAGGTGCAACTTCTGGGTTGTGTTCTGAAAGGGTAAATATTTACCCTCATCATTTAGACAAGGGTGACATCTGAGAGGGTGAGAAAATATGAAAGCAGCCCGAACTCCTGATGACAGAGAACAGCCCAAACTTTGAAATGAGAGGAAATACACTTGTTTAAACCATTATTAATTGAGTCTCTGTTGTAGCAGCTAAAACTATGTCCTAACTATTAGAGATTTTGTAGGTCAAAACAATCTAAAATTAGACTAGCAGTTCATATGCTTCAGCCTAACAATTGACCAGCTATACATAGCCTTGAGCGTGCTATTTAAATCTGGTTCTGTTTGCTTCTCTATAAAATGGAAATAATGCTTATCCAGAGTTGTAGAAAGGATGATAGGAGTTATGATACAGAGCCTCAACAAACTAGATTCCAGTCTTCAATTCCTCTCTAGGCCTTGTAGGCACACACAGGTATTTTTATAGAACCACAACCACAGTGTATGTGTTTTAACTGGAAGCATTGGCCAGGCCAGAGCTGAGACCTGGGTGTGTCAATCTGTACAGCTGTAGGCCCCATCCCTGCTTCCTCTGTGTTCTCTATGCTAGCCAAATCCTTAAGTGGCCCAAAAATTTCAAAGAGCACCCAGACACAATCACCCAGCACAGACACCCAGACACAATCTGTAAATTTGACCACCACCTGGGGCTTTTGGGAGGTAACCTCAACTTCCTCTACTGTGGGACTCAGAGGTCTACATGCATGGGAGGTGGAATAGGATGGGGTGGCGCTGGGTTACATTCAAAGCCAGGTGTTCAGGGAGGAACAAAGAAGGAGAAAGAAACCCATTATTATTTTAGGGTTTTTTCCTTTATTGAAGTTTTGAAACTATGAAAGTAGTATACACTTACTGTGACAAGTGAAACAAGGCAATCAAGACGAAGATGTGAAAAGTGAAAACGATTCCCCCCAGTCCCAGCCCACCATGCAGTGGCCGCTGTGACCCACCTGGGGTATCCTTTCACAGCGTTCTCCTTGTTCAGCAGACTTACACAATCATAAATACACATGCACAAGGGTTGTGGTTGCCTGTTTGTTTTTATTGACACAGAATAGAAGCATACCTCACTCTGTAACTCGCTTTTTTCACTTGACAATACAGCATCAGCGTTTCTACAAAACAGAAGATATAGCTTTTCTTTTCCTGGCATTTTATGCACTGAGATACAATTTAGCATAAACAAGATCTTATACACGCTGATTTCTTCTTAGTGCAGCCTTTTTTCCATCTTTTCTGTTTGCCTTCTTCTCTTCTTCCATTTTCCTCTCTCTCTGCTCATCCTTCTGCACTGCTCTACTCATCCATGTTAGCAACCTGCTTTGTATCATTCATACATTTCTCCATATTCATACATTTAACCATGTAAATATGTATCTACCTACCTACCTACGTACCTGTACACACGCATGTGCATCAACACCACACATCTACATTCATTCACATTTTGTTCTTCTTTGCTCTACAAAAAAATGGATCATCTTATACAGTAGTCCCGCTTATCTGAGGTTTTGCCTTCCATAGTTTCAGTTACCCGAGGTCAGCTGCAGTCTGAAGATATTAAATGGGAAATTCCAGAAATAAACAATTCTTAAGTTTTAAATTGTGCACTGTTCTGAGTACTGGGATAAAATCTCGCGCCATCCCATTCCTTCCTGCCCAGGATGTGAACCATCCCTTTGTCTAGCGTATTCACTCTACATACGCTACATGCCCACCCGTTAGTCACTTAATAGCCGTCTGGGTAATCAGATCCACTGTCGTGGTATCGCAGTGCTTGAGTTTAAGCCACCCTTATTTTACTTAATAATGACTCCAAAGCTCAAAAATAGTGATGCTGGGAATTTGGATAAGCCAGAGAGAAGCGTAAGGTGCTTTCTTTAAGCGAAAAGGTGAAAGTTCTCAATTTAATACAGAAAGAAAAAAATTGTATGCTGAGGTTGCTAAGATCTATGGTAACTTTAATTACAGTATATTGTTATGATTGTTCTATTTTATTATTAGTTATTGTTGTTAATCTCTCACTGTGCCTAATTTTTATTTTGAGGAAGATTAGCCCTGTGCTAACATCTGTTGCCAATCTTCCTCTTTTATTTTTTTATGTTTTTAATTTTTTCTCCCCAAAACCCCAGTACATAGTTGTATATCATAGTTGTAGAGTTAACTCTTGTATATGGGACATTGCCTCAGCATGGCCTGACAAGTGGTGAGTAGGTCCATGCCCAGGATCCGAACCTGTGAACCCTGGGCCGCCAAAGTGGAACGCGCGAACTTAACCTCCACGCCACTGGGCCGGCCTCCAACTGTACCTAATTTATAAATTAAACTTTATCATAGGTATGTATGTATAGGAAAAAACAGTATTTGTAGGGTTCAGTACTATCTGTGGTTTCAGGCATCCACTGGGGGTCTTGGAATGTGTCCTCCGCGGATAAGGGGGGACTACACACTTTTTGTCATCTTGCACTGTTCTCTCAACAATATCTTGTGGAAATCCCTACAAGTCAGCTGGCATCACTCTAATTCATTTTTTCAAAATGGTTTCATAATATTCCTTGCTGAGGATTCACCATAGTTTATTCAAAATTCAGAGATATTGGTAATTTTCAATTTTTAGCCATCACACATAGCTACAATAAACATTTTTGTACATAGGTTTTAACAAATGATAAAATACGTTCCCAGGGGTGGGATTGGTGGGCTAAAGAGTACGTGTATTTTAAATTTTAAGGGATGTTACCAGATTGCTTTCCAAAAAACTATGATAATTCTATTTCCAACAGCAAAGTATGAGCATACCTCACTCCTTTCCTCATCCCTGCATCCCTGCCAGCAATTACATTGTCTTTCTTTCTTTCTTTCTTTCTTTTTTTTTGGTGAGGAAGATTAGCCCTGAGCTCACATCTGTTGCCAATCCTCTTCTTTTTGCTGAGGAAGACTGGCCCTGGGCTAACATCTGTGCCCATCTTCCTCTACTTTATATGCGACACTGTCACAGCATGGCTTGATAAGCGGCGCGTTGGTCCACGCCCGGGATCTGAACCTGTGAACCATGGGCTGCCGAAGCGGAGTGCAAGAGCTTAACCACTATGCCACCGGGCCGGCCCCCATTGTCTTTCTTTTAATTTTCGTCAGTCTAATAAATCTAACATGAGATCTCATTGTACTTTAACTTGCCTCTCCTTCACCACTAATATATTTGAGCAGCTTTTTAATATTTCTCAGCCATTTCGATTTGCCCTTCTATGAGTTATCTGTTCATATTCTTTGCTTGTTTTTCTTTTACATTGTTTATCTTTTATTTTGTGAGAATTCTCTGTGTATTATGGATATTTAACTCTTCGTTGGTATCGCAAATGTTTTTTCCCAAATATATTTATTTGTCTTACTATATCTTGGCAAGAAATACCAGAAATAAAGTTAATAGACAAATAAATTTGGGGGAAAGAATTTATAATACAGATAGAGAGTTAAATACTCATAATGCATAAGGAGCTTTTATTAATGTTTATATAGTTAATTAAGTCTATCTGCATCTGCAGAACGAGTGTGTTTCCTGTTTTGGTTAAGATAATCTCCCCACCCCTAGGTGGTATGTGTAGTCTAAGATTTCTCTCTTGATTATTATTATTTCATTTTTTACATTTAAATGTTTAATGCTTCTGGAATTTATTTTTATCATTGCTTGTTCCTCTAATCTATCTGCCCCTATTACGATGATAAGGCAAATCCATGGCAACTCTTCTTTTCCTTATATTTATTGGTGTTTCTCAGGCTTTTATTTTATTTTTTATTTTAAAAAACTGTATTGTTTTATTACTACCAGGAGTGGCCTGCACGGGGTGGTGCGCGCTCTGGGCTCAGGGTATGTGTAGGCTCTGAGGAGATGATGATTGGGAAGCTGGGAAGAAAGAGGGTAGGTTTGGAGGCCAGGCCCAAGGGATCCTCAGATTTGCTTCTGGGAAGGGGTCGCCATGTTAAAGGAGTCATGGCAAGCCACAGCCATGCTGCCAAGAAGATTAAGAACATCTTGGAAATCTAGCTGCCCATCATAGCTGAGGTCCTGTTTCTGCATCATGTGGTCAAGGGCACTGGGATCCTTCTGGCTCTTTGTGATGGCAGCCAGTTCTGTCTTCATGAAGCTTAGGAACCTGCTCTTGGAGAGTCTGCAGTTGTTACCATCCTTTCCAGCATACTTCTGGAACACAGCAATCAGGGACTTGATGCACCACTCAGTCTCTATAGGGCTGGAGCTTTTTGCCTTGTTGGCGTTAAACCGGAGGCTGTGATGGGCGTGGCTGTGAGTGGGGAGGGGCTTAGAGAGTGGGCCTCAGGCATTTGTTCTTTGTTAACATTGTTCTAATCACAGCTTATCCAGTCCCTAAGAAGCCCTGTTAAGATTCAAACTAAAGTTACATTATATTTACACGTTAATTCCCAATCAAGTATGTGGTATGTCCTTTTATTTGTTCAGAATCTTATTTTTAAGGCCTCCAAAAAGATCTTATAGTTTTCTTCATATAGGTCTTATGCCTCTCATTAGATTTATTCATAAGAATTTAACGGTTTTGTTGCTATTGTGCACGGAATATTTATTTGATATCTGTTTCTCTGCGTGTACTATACAGACCAGATATTGATTTTTATATATTTGTCTTATATGTAGCCAGCTCACTAAATTCTTTTATTAATCCTTGTAGTTTTCTTTTATTAGTTAGATTTTCAATTCAAACAATTCTGTTATTGGCGAAAATAAGATGGTTTTTGCTTTTCTTGCCAAATGTTCTGATTCTTTTCTTTTCTTTCTTTCTGGCCATATTGCAATTACTAGAGTTCTGAGACAATGTTGAATAATAGTGACGATGCTGGGCAGCCTGTGCAGTTGCTGATTTAGGTTGAGTGTTTGTCTATTTAGAATATTTGCTATTGGATCTTGGTAAAGTCTTTATTATATGTTTAAGCAGTTTCCAATCTTATTTAGCATTTTAATGAAGAGTGGCTGATGGTTTTAGCAAATGGCTTTTCAATATTTGTTTTATTATATGATCTCGTCCTTTAATTTACTGTAATGAATTACCTTGCTGGAGTTCCTAGTTTTGAACCGGATTTGCGTTCCTGGAATATAGTACACATGGTCACAGTGTCACACGCTGGGTACACGGCTGGGTTCTATTTGCTAGCAATCATTAAGGATTTTTACAGCCATATTCATAAAGGCAATTGATTATAGTTTTCTGTTTTTGTACTGCCATATCAGAATTGAGTGTTCAAGTTATTGTGGCTTCATAAAATAAATTAGGAAGCTTTAAATCACTTGTCCCTTTTCTAAAATAATTTAAATAATATTAAAATTGTTCTTCCTTCTTTAGAAGTAAACAGAACATGGCTGTGAACCCATCTAGTTCTGGTACCTTTTTTTTGGTGGTAGATCTTTAATCACTTTGTTGTTAGTGGCATTGAGCTGATTCCGACTCCTAGTAACCCTGTGTACAGCAGAGTGAAACCCTGCCCAGTCTTTTTGAGCCATCCTCTCACCTTCTGGTGCTGTATCAGACAATGCTCTGCTGCTATTCATAGGATTTTCATGGCCAATTTTTTCAGAAGTGGGTGGCCAGGTCCTTCTTCCCGGTATGTATAGTTTGGAAGCTCCGCTGAAACCTGTCCACAGTGGGTGACCCTGCTGGTGTTTGAAATACCAGTGGCATAGCTTTCAGCATCATAGCAACATGCAGCCACCACAGTATGAAAACCAACAGACAAGCGGTGTGGTTCCCTGACTGGGAAATGAACCTTGGCCACAGCAGTGATAGCACCGAATCTTAACCGCTAGACCACCAGGGCTGACTCTTTAATCACTACTCTCTTTTATTATGTTAATTTGTCTATTCAAATTTCCAGTCAATTTTGCTAGAAAATTATCTGTTTTCTCTGTTTCAAATGTACTTGTATAGGGTTAGCTAAGTAATCTTGGATAATTTTTATTTTATACTTTTCTCCTTTCTTCATTAGTCAACTTTATTAATTTCTTCTATTTTCTTTTGCTTTAATTTTTTGCTCTTTTTCTAATTTCTAAAAACTGATCATGATATTCCTTTATGTTTCTTATTTAATAATGTATAGCCTAATGAAACGCTATACATTCTACATTTTCCTCTGAATACAGTTTTTGCTGCTAATAGGTTTTGATATGAATTGTTCTCCTCTTCATTGCTTTCTAGATAGTTTCTAATTGCTATTTTGATTTCCTTGGATATCTAGAATTTAGTTCCTTAATTTCCAAGTAGTAAAGTTTTTTGATTACTTAAATAATTTTTAAGATGGAATTCTCCCCACATTTCTAATAATTTTGCTTTATATATTTAGTTTCCATGCTGCTTGGTACTTACATGTATATAGTCGTGCTAATAGAGCCTTAGGCAAGAGCTAGTTAATGGACAACCTTGTAGGCTGTGTAGTTGATGTTGATGCCTCATTCTCTATCCCCTTGACCCACCTGACTTCACCTGCAGCTACAGAGGAAGACAGTTTTCAGCACATTGACAGCTTCCTACCAAGCATCTGTACATCTTGCTTTTTCTCTGCTTAAGGCTTGGGCATCATGGGAGTTTGCTCAACTGAAGGCAGGTGTACCCAGAAGTGGGGGATACAGAGATTTAATCTCAACTAATGCAGGACTGGTGTAAATGGGAAGTGCCCCAGCCTTCCATCCTCCAATGGGATGATTCTAAGGCATGTTCCATACAATTTCTCAGAGAACTTGCAGGATTGAGCTCCAATTGTCCACAGAGGTAGCCTGCTTATTATTGCACCTTTAATTGGCCTTCCTCCCTCCCTCGTCCCACTTCCCCACCCCCTCACTGGTGCTTCCTAGAATTACCTCCCAAATAAATCACCTGCACCCAAATTCTTATCTCAAGGTGTGGTGATTTCAAAATATGTTCACAAATTCTTTGACACTCCTTCCTTCAAAAGGTGGAGCTAATTTCCCTCCCCTTGAATGTGGGTGGATTTCATGACTTATTTCTAATGAATAGACTGCAGTAGCAATGACAATGTGTGTCTTCAAGGCTATGTCATAGAAGACATTACAACTTTCACTTTATTCTCTTGGATCATCCACTCTCGGGGAAGCTAGCTACCATGTTGTGAGGACACCCAAGAAACTCTATTGAAAGGCCCATGTCGTGAGGCAGAACTGAGGCCTCCTGACAACAGCCATGTGTGTGAGCCATCTTAGAAGTGGATTCTCCAGCCCCAGTCAAGCCTTCAGATGACTGCAGCCCCTCTTGATATCTGACTACAGCCCTGTGAGAGATCCTGAACTAGAACCATTTAGCTAAGCCGCTCCCAAAACCCTGGCCAACAGTAACTGTATGAAATAACCAGCATTTATTATTGTTATAAGCTAACTTTTGTGGTAATTTGTTATGTAGAAATAGTCAGTTAATACACAGAGTCTGCTCTTGGGTGAAGCCAAACTAAGACATAGGAGGCTGCAGGACCTAATCCTATAGGTACAGGAAGTTACAAAAGGATTTACAGGGAGAAGCTCCCACCTCCAACCAGCAGACCCCACCTTGTGTCTTTTCTTTCTTCAGGATGCCCATTCTCACCCATGGCCATGGCTTGCATTATCATCCAAGGTGGTACACACAAATTGGATATATGCAAAAATGAAACATTTTGTTTATGAATGACTGTTCTCTTCTTGATTCTAAGAACCCATTAAAATTTTCCACTGGTCCTCCCAGTACAGGCAGTCCAGTAGGTAACTTTTCAGTCCTGTTCAGGATCTGTGCAGCACAGCTCCTCTGCAGGCTCCCTCCCCAGCCTCCTCCCCCTCACTCTGGGTTGCTCACCAGCTCCACAGAGTGTGGGGCCACAGCACAGTGCCACAACCCTGTCTGTGTTCTCAGACTCCTGGCTGCTCTTGCTGCACAGCTGCAGATGTCTAGGTGGTCTTTTCTCTCCACGTCAGGGCCTCTGAAGCTGCCTCTCTCAAATGGCATGTCTGAAGATTTTGCATCTTTGAGTGGAGTGCTTCCCCCAGAACTGAAGCCATATCCCACCCACCGCCACCCCGATTCCACCCTAGGGGAACTGTGCATATGCATTCTTGGAAAAGTCTCCTGAGGGGGCCATACTCATCTTGCCATCCCAGATGGCATCCATGGCTCCCAGAGACCCTGGAAGTGGTATGTCATCTCACGATTATCCCCCCTTCCAATGCCTGTAGCACTGGACATGTTGTGGGGAGGAGGGCTGTCTTTTCATGCACTCCATACAATGGACAACCTTCCCTGCTGTGGGAGATGCCGTCAGTGTCCACTCATACCCTGGGGCACTCGCCTGACTGAATCTGCTCACTGGGAACCTTTTGAGCAAACAGGAATTACCAGGGGAATAGTGCCCACAGGAGAGGCCCTCAGGCAAGGGCTGAAGGGAATCAGTAGCCAGCTCCCTCATCCCTCTGGTGGTAGCTGAGGTGTGTCCCGCTCTCTCTTCGAGTTCCCAGCAGGACTGAGCCCCAGTTGCCCACAGTGGTGACCTGCTCCACATGCTCCATGTTGGCGTCCTTCACTTCCCCACTCCCCCACCTCCCAGCTATGCAACCTGCACTTGAATTTGTGTCTTGGGGTCTGCATTTGAGGGAACTCAAACTCTGACACCCACCCACAGTTATCACCGAACTTCACAGGTTGGTGGGAAAAGGGGAGGTTGGATAGTCCTCTGAAGCTTCTACAAATAATTTCTCAAAACAAACAAACTAGAACAAAAATCCTCTTCCGGCCAAATGCAGAGTTTATCTCTTCCTTTCAGCCTCTCTGAACCTGAGTGAGAATTGTCCTTTCATGTGGCAGCGTGGTACCCCTTAAACTTAGTCACATGGGGTCTGATGTCTTCAGGGGTCCATGTCAGGGTGCGGGGTTAGGGAAAGGAGGACAGATGTCCCATGGTGTCACTGGTTATGGCCACAAGCAAATACTTCAGGAAGCCCTCTGGTAGGCTTTAATGACTGGCTATGCTAAACATTTACCCAAACCCTAGAGTCAAGTTCCAGACCCTAGAGCCAACTGCTTACTTGACATCACCACGGATGCCTCTCAAACTGGAGGCATCACCTTCCCTCCCCACCAAACACACTCCAGCCCCACTGCATTCACTCATAATTCCTCCTACTCTGTCATCTCCCATATCCAGCCCATCACCAAACCCTGTGGGTCCTGCCTTGCAACCATCTCCTGAATCCACCTTCTTCTCTGCACATCCACTGTCACCGCTGGTCACACTGATTAGTGTTACCATGGGTCACACTGAAAAGTGGTTGTATCACTTTTCTCAATTCTTCACCTGTCCTGAGTCCATACCCTTTGAATGTGACTCTAATTCCTCCCACTAGAGGTGGGGTATACTTCCCCATGCATCAACTTTGGGCTTGGCCATGGGACTTACTTTGGCCAACGGGATGTTTTAAAGACTTAAAATGTGCTTGTGTGGTGAGGCTTGCTCTCTTGTGCCTCAGCTGACTATGAGAAGAACATACCCTGGCTAGCTCACTGGTCTCCGGAAGGTGAGAGAATCAGAGCAGAGCTTCAGTGCTGCAGCATGAAGCAGAGCTGTCCCAACTGCCCCCCATAAATGAGAAGTGTTTTCAGCCCTGAGTTTTGGGGCTGTTTGTTGCACAGCAATATTGTGGCAATACCTGACATATACCCCTGTGATCCAAGTAATCACAATTTTGTTCCTTTACTTCCATAATAACCTCTTAACTGGTTTACATGTTTTAATCTTACCTCTTGCTAATCCATTCCCTAAACAGTAGCCACTGTGACTTTTAAATTGTAAATCAGATCACATCTTTTCCTAGTTTAAAAGCCTTCAATGGCATCCCATTGCAATTTTTCAAAGATCAAGTAAAGCTCTTTTAATGATATAGTCATTCAAGAATTTAGGTGTGTAGATCTCAAAATGATAAACAAAAGGTAGATGCACTTGTCAAATAAAAGAAAGAATTCAATAAAAATTGAGAGCAAAGAGAGCCAGCTCTGATGGTCTAGCGGTTAAGGTTTGGTGCTCTCACCGCTTCGGCGGCCTGGGTTCGCTTCCCTGTCACAGAACCACACCACCGGTCTGTCAGTTGCCATGCTGTGGTGGTGGCTCACATAGAAGAACTAGAAGAACTTATAACTAGGATATACGACCATGCACTGGGGCTTCGGGGAGAAGAAAAATAAAGGAGGAAGATTGGCAACAGATGTTAACTCAGGGCAAATCTTTCCCTGCAATGAAAAAAAAATTGAGAGCAAAGAAATCCTGTGGCATCACTCCTACAGATACAATTTCTCACAACAGCATTCAGAAACAATGCTAAGTTTATACAAGTGCATTTGGGACGTCAAGCAAAACCAGAATTAAAGAAAGCTCTCAAGTTGTGCTACGCCCAGGTCTCTGTTTGGGACTCGGTGGTGGCTTCTACTGTGTCCACCAAGCTAAGCTGGAATTACATTTCCCAGAATTCTCTCCACTGTATCAGGGTTGGCCACAAGAAAAACTTATGCAAGATTTGGAAAGAGAAGTAAAACAGCAGCAGCAGCAGCTGTTCCTGTTGGAAGTTGGGTGCAGGGCCCAGGTGCCACTGCAGCTGCTCCTGCCCCCGCCCCCCATCTGCTGGATGGCCTCCTCGGCGCGGGGCCAGTCAGGCCGACGGCTCCTCCTCCTCCCGTTGGCTCCCCTACATGTGCAGCTCCGAGGCTAGGGCTCCAGCTTCTGCGGGTCACCCACAGATTGTGCAGGACAGACGCAGCTTCCGGTTTGTCTGCACGGTTCTGCTGTGTCTTTGTGGGTTTCCATTTGTCCTCTCTCCCCCACTTTGTGTCCGGCTTTTCTTTCCAGCCTGCCCTGGCTGACTCAGGGTCACCATTGAACACAGAGGCAACAGCCTTGCGTAGACTTCTTCATTATTTCTTCAGCTGTGTGTTTCCCGGTTTGTGACTTTTTTCTGATCTTCCAACGGTCTTCTTCCACGTTACCTCACCAGCTTCTCCCACAAGGGCGTGAGGTCTAATTGCTATAAAAAATCCATTATTTAAGGGCATCTCACTGCCATACGAGTGAAACCCCAAACTCCTCACCGTGGCCCACAGTATAAGAAGGCACCACCTGGCCTCTCCCTCCTCATCTTGTGCCCATCTCCCTGCACCCTCCTCCCTGCTTGCCTGGGCACTATTTTCACCATTCCCTCAGAACAAGAGCCAGTTGGCTGGACATTGGAAGTTACAGTCTCTGCCCAGTCACTTAGCTGCTTCAAGACTCTCCTGCCCACCCCTTCCCTGATGGCCTGGGTGTGGGGAGGAAGAGGTTAAAGTTGTTGGAAGGCCTGGGCAGCCCGTGCCTGTTCTCAATCAGGGGCACAGCAGGAAGGCGTGGGGCTGCTTGCTAGGTTGGGGAAGTCTCCATAGCAAAGCGATTAGGTAAAGTGTGGGAGAGAACACGCTGCACGTTCACGTCTGTGCACGGAGGAGGGTGGGAGGCCCAGGGCCAGGAGGGAGGGGCGGTCAAGGCCTCAAAGTTATGAAAGCTCTGAGAGTTGGCTTTTTGACTGCAAGGATTTGGCCAGCTCTGGGTGGAGGGTCAAACTCTCATGCAGGGCGGGAGAGGGCCACGGACAGGTCCTGCTGGCTAGGCTGTCCTGCCCTCCCCTCCTTGGCTCCATCCAGAGGTTTCTTGGCCCAGGAAGCATGTCTATCCTCCAAGAAACTTCCTCCAGTTGGCTCCCTCATCTGGTCTGCATCTCCATGAGAGAGCTGGTGTTGGCTCCCGCTCTGGCCCTGCAGTTTGGACAATGAGGGGGCAGGAGAGCTGTGTTCTTGAAACACCACAGGTGCCCGGGACCTCGACTCGTCTTGAATTTGTTTCTTAGCTGCGTAAGTGGAACATAAAACACCTCTTACCTCCCACCTTCTGTTCCAGTTGCACTGGGCCACATGCTCTTCTCTGACTGGACCAGGCTTTGAACCTGCTGTAGCTCTGCCTGGATGTCCTTCTCCTTCTAAGGAACTCCTGCTCACTCTTAAAGCTCGATCCAGATGTCACCTCCTTCCTGAGGTCTCCCCTTATACCCCTAGACCTGTCTTCCTAGGCACTTCTATGTAGCACCTGAGACCATTAGAGAGAGGGTCTCTGCCATTAGCATGCACACAGAGCACCTGGCCGTCTTGTTAAACTTGAACATGGTCTGAGGCCTGGTTCTGTGTTTATAGCCAACTCCTAGGTGATATCCACGGACCACACTCTAGCAGCAAAGATTTAAAGCTTTTATCTCATTCTCATACTTGAATTTTTAGGCCAAATGCTTTGGAACTTGTTACACATGAAACTTTTTTTTTTTAATACAACTTAATCTCTGCTTTGAACCCCTATTTGGCTAGTAGCAGAAAACATGTTGGTTGATTTCTGGTAAACTTGGTCATATCAGGTTAAATTCAGTTAATTCAGAAATTTTCCTTTCTGCCTGCCCCACCCTTACCTGCTCCCAGGGTCTCATCTCAGTGTTTTTTTGTGGTGTTTTTTGCTGAGGAAGATTCGCCCTGAGCTAATATCTGTGCCAATCTTCCTCTACTTTACGTGGGACACTGCCACAGCATGGCTGGTGAGTGGATTAGGTCCGCACCTGGGATCTGAACCCACTAACCGGGCCGCCAAAGCAGAGCGCGTAGAACTTTAATCTCTTGGCCACGGGGCCAGGCCCTCATCTCAGTTTTGCTGGAGATGGTGGTGGCAGTGGTGGGCTTATGAAACATCTTGGCAATTGGGGGGGTGGGAGGAGGCATCTGGTCCTTGGGGTGTCATGGTGGCTCTGAGTACAGCATCCTTCCTCCCTGGCTTTCCAAGATGTCTGAGTTCCCATGTGGTCCCTGGCATGGCCCAGACCACTGTCTTTTCATGGGTCCCCTTGTCCCAACTGTGAGATACCCTCAAGTCCCTCAGCTTTCTCCCATCTGGCTTCCATGCCCTTCTCTGGGGTATGGGAAATGTTGACGGTCTCCCACACCCCCTGCAGCCTCCAGAAGCTTTCTACATCTGCCTAGATCCCTCCACTCCTGAAGATGCCCTAGGCAGCTCCCATGGCATGGGTACCAGATTACTTCAGCTACCTGATGGGAGGTGGCACAGTCCTCTCCACTTTCAGATCCCAAACTGAAACTCTGAAATCTGAGAGTCTTATTGTCCACACCATCCTTTTGGATATAACCCTAGAGAGGAGGCAGCATGCTGGACACCTCAGAAATCTCCACCAGCATCTAACGGGCTTGCTTCACCACCAGCTCGCCAGCCCCCCACCCCCCCCACCCCCCAGTTTCCTGCATCCCATAGGACTATTTTTACCTTTTCATTTTCTTGATTAGTTAATATATGCATATTGAAAAAAATAATTCAAACAGTACAAAAGAGCGTTCAAATTGTGATACAATTTACTTAATCTTCTTGTCTTGAGACAGTACCAATTGAATCTCCACCATGAGGATTAAGTGATGGTGCAGTGTGCTTCACCTTCATCCCACCTCTTTTCTCTCCTCTCCTCTCCTCAGCTTTGGTTGGTTATTACTATTATTAGTTCTAGTGCTTAATTTCTCCACAGGGATGAATTAATGTCTTTACATGAGACAAATCTGCTTTGTGAAAGGCAGTCGGCACTTTGCAGTTTGCTCATTGTCTTTGGTCCCAACACACTAAATGACATCACTGCTGCCCAAGCTCCAAGACCACCAGTGATGCAGACACCACCCCCAGCTGAAAACTTCTGCCCGGTGGATACTTGTACAACTTTAATTTATTTATATCTCTGTTATTTGGGCGATCTACTTTAAACATATCTTTTCATTCTCTTTCTATAAAAAAATGAGGAAATCAGGATACTTAATGGCTTCTTACCTTCATAGGTTTTATAGTTTCTACACCATAATGGTTTATAACATTTACGTTTTGTTTTGTAACCATGATTCCAATAGTTGTTTTAACTTTAATCCCAAACATAAATGCTCACTCTTGGTGCTTTTGCCTCTGTTTCTCTATTCATTTGTTTACCAAACTTGGCTTTTTAGTATTTTCTTCGAGATAGCTGAGTTTTTGTAGTTTTGCAAATATTTGCATGTTTTATATTTGGACTACAGCTTGGATTGATATAAAGTTCCTGGCTCATGTTTTCTTTCCCTGTGGACACCCTGGTGTCATACGAGGGACAAGATTGCTTCATTGTCTTCTAGCTTTGGACCTTGTTGTGCTGAAGTTTGCAGCCAGCCTGATTTTTTTTTTTTTTTTATGGATGATTTGACCTTTCTGTTGGGTAACCAGAAGAATCTTTATCTTTGAAGTATGGTAGCATTAATGGGATATATTGGTGTAAGTTGGTCTATTCCTTTAGCAAGTCATTTAGTGAATACTTACTGCGGGCTCCTGGATGCCAGGCATTATTTTTAACATTGGAGACATTGCAGTAAACAAAAAGGACAAAAATCCCTGTCCCCCTACCTCATGGAACTTACACTCTTGTGAAAAGCTGAAAAGGAAAAATAAAACAAAAAATTACCCATTTTCTCAGAACATAGTATGCCTTTTCAATCTATGAATTAAAATTTTTTGCTTTTGGAGAGTTTTCTCAATTTATATATTTGAAGGCCAATTATATGTATATTGGATTTCCTTCATCTTTGTTCCATATCTATTATTTCGTCTCTTCTCCTTTAAAATTCATTGTTATTCTGCATGTTATTGTGTTCATTCTTCTGAAGTCTCTCTTCCATGTTCTTAGCTGAATTTTCCCAAGTGTTTTGCTGCTTCATTGAGTCCTTCCTTTCTTTTTTTTTTTTATGAGGAAGGTCAGCCCTGAGCTAACATCTGGCAATCCTCCTCTTTTTGCTGAGGAAGACTGGCCCTGAGCCAACATCCATGCTCATCTTCCTCCACTTTATGTGGGATGCCGCCACAGCACGGCTTGACATCCGGTGCGTCGGTGCGCGCCCGGGATCCGACCCGGGCCACCAGCAGTGGAGCGTGCGCTCTTTCCCGCTACACCACAGGGCCGGCCCGAGTCCTTTATTTCTACGATGGTTTTATTTTTCCCTTTCACTTCTTTCCTGAGCCCTGGCCGCTTATATTTCTCCTCTTTCCCTTGTCTTAGAAATTTTTTGTGTGTATTTGTAACTTTTCTTTGAATTGTTTATAGGTGATTTTAAAAAATTAAGTTATTGAATTTATGATAAAATCTTTGGTCACAATTTTTATCTATCCTAGACATTCTTTCTCAAGTGTTAGCAAGAAATCTCTCTCTGGCTCATTGGAAGCTCTGAACAACACACGGGTGTGTGTGTGTGTGTGTGTGTGTGTGTGGTGGTTTGGCCTTTCCTATATCAAACACAAACTGCAGAGCCACTAACCTCTCACAGACTTTCCTTTATTATGTAACTTTGTTGCAATGTCCTATGTCTATGCATTTTTTCATTCAGCTCCCATCTCCTCTGTCCCTCCCTGGTGTTATATGGGGTTCAGAAAGACTCCTCTCCTGAAGCCAGACCTGTGTGTGTGTGACATCTGTTAACACTTAAGCATATCATCTTACCACAGTAACTTATATTTACTTCTTTCATTACACTATAACAATGTGTAACGAAAAAAGTAAATGATTCTGGCATGGTTCATGTTTGTTGAATGAATCAATGAGTAACAGAGGCTTCCATGTCATAAAGAAAGAGAAAATGGGAGTGTGGGATAGGAGGCGAAGACAGGGAAGTGAAGGCAAGGCACCAAGGCCAACTTCTGCTGACCTCCCAGTTTTGTCCGGAGTGGTGGGCACTGTTCACTCACCCCAGGGATTCCAAAGTGATGCTCCTGCTGCTTTCAGTGCCCAGCCCTGTGGAGATTGCAAAGAAGCAGTAACCCTGGCTCTCTCTACCCCCACCCCAGGAAATATAGCAGTTTCAGGTTCCCTCTTTGGTGTCAGGTTTTAAGTGAGGCTAGCAGTTGGTAAGGGTCAGTGGGCATCATCCTCCGCCTGGAGCGGGCTACTGAGGAGGCAGAAAGCACAAAGGTTGAGAGAGGGACTTTTCATAGACTGCCTGGGTTCATAACCCAGCTCTGGCACCTTCTGGCTGTGATCTTGGGCAAGTTACCTAACCACTCTGCCTCAGTTTCCTCATCTGTAAAGTGAAGATAAAAATAGTACCTCTCCCTGGGGTTGTTTGAGAATTAAAAGACTTAATGCTTGTAACTGGGCAAATAATATGATGGGATTCATTTTTTCATTCCTATCATTCATCAGATATATGTTGATTACTCATAGTGGGGCAGATGGAGAAGGAGATGAACCAATAAATAAGACACCATCTTGGCCCTTGGGCTGGTTGACCTGAGGAAGTGCTCATTGTAGATGTGTTTTGAAACTGCGCTGTGAAGAGTGCTGAGGAAGTGATGGGGTGGTGGGGATAAGCTTTTCTAGGTGGGCTCCCCAGGAGAGGTGGCACTTGAGCCAAATTTTGGAAGATGAGCAGTCATCAAGAGCAGCTTCAGAATATGGGAAGGGCTTTAGCTAGAGTTCTAGTTGGACCAGGGACCTTAGGAGATGCTCTGGATGCTGTGTTTGAATTGATCTTTTACTTAGATTGTACGTTTAAATTGGGAGCCTGAAGGGTAGAGGGCACTGGTGGAGGTTACGTCAATAGGTAAAACCCTCCCATGCCACTCTTGCACTGCCATGGGAGAAACAGTCCAGCAGAGAGGGGAGGTGAGGGCATCCCAGAAGAAGGGAAATGCCTGGACATGCATGGAGGTATGAGAAGGCATGGCACATTCAGGGAACCCACTATCCAGGATATCTCAAGAATGCCCAGAGGTCAGGGGCCCATGGCTAGGGGTCCTCAAGCCTGGCCATGAACCTGGGCTGCCAGAGGTGTAAGGCCAACAGGTAGGAGGTGCACAGACCATGTGACCACTTGGTAGAGACTCTGAATACTTTCCCCCTCTGCCCACCCCTCCCCTATCTGAGAACACTGACCCATCTCACCTCCTGGCCCCACCCTACTGCTGGCCACAGCTGATGGCACCCAGAAACTGAGTGAGTTGATAATGGGTCCAGGATCTCTAAGTCCATGTAGACTTTGGATCAAAGCTGCCATCTGGGCAGAAGTTGGAGCAGATATGAAGAGAGAAGGCAATACAAGAAGCAGGGAGGAAGAGAGGGAGGGAACAGGAGAGGGAGAGAGACAGAGAGACAGACACACAGAGGGAGAGACAGAGAGGACCCTGTAGGTCATAGCCTAGGCCATCTTGGACCTGGCTCACTTGCTTCCCGTGAGTTCTGCAAGAAACTCTTGGTTCTTTACCAATCAATCTCACTTTACTTAGGCTTGCTCAAATGGCTTCTGTTTCTTGCAGCCAAGTGGTGTGGCAAGTTAATTTCTTGAAGTCTCCATTTCTGAGCCCACCAAATGACATTGTTAGACCAGATGCTGCCTAATACTTTTTTGGCTTCATGATTCTTATTTTTCTTATCTTTTGCCATGCTGAGCATGGTACCTTGCATACCATAGATGTCTAGTAAATATTTATAAATATAATTTTCAATGTGTATTCAGTTTGTATTATGACAGGGTAACATTTGACACCAAGTAATTGGTATTTCAATACATCCAAAAATGGAAGGGAAGCTTTGATGGAATGTAACCTTGGGGTTAAGGAAACTTGAATGGATTCCTAGACAAACTATACAAAATCTCCCACCTAATTGGAACACTATTCGGTTACCAAATTCTGTTTATAAGCACTTCGTTTAGAGGGATGGCTCCCCAGGGAGTTTAGCCTTAAAGCTCTCTACCAAATACTTTTGGTGAAAAGAGACATATTTGCTGGAAATGAATGAGTCTAAGCTATATACTTGGAATCCTTTGTTCTTTTTCCTCTCTTACCAGCCCCTGTCTATGCTTTAACTGGAGGGGGGAAAATCGAGTAAGTTAGGTCTCCTGTCTGGGGCCAAAGACTCATGCACCTGAGCCTACTTAGGTACCAACTGTATGAGAGCTTTAATCCACCCTTCCATCTCCAAGGATGAATCCCGACACTGTCCCATATAAATATTTTAGATGCTGTGGAAATATCTTAGTGGTTGATAAAGTGGACTCTTTTAATTAAGATAGTTGTTCCTCATAAAAGATAAGCTTGTGGAGTTCAGTGACAGAATCTTTGTTACTCAAATTTCCTTAGGTCTCTCCATTTTTTGAGACCAAACGGGGTCACATTAACAGCCATAAATCTAAATTTCACCAGCACACGCAGACTTTAGTCATCTGAAAATACCTCTGCACTGCTTTGGGAAGTGGGGTGTCTGTGGGGCGAGGGAGAGTTCACACAGGCATCTCTGACAAGTTCATAAACAATTCAAGGGACTCCAGACTTGTGTCCACCAGTACCCTGGTCATGTCAGCCATGGTCACTTTATCTTGTTAAGTTCTTTTTTTTCTTTGTATTAAAGACTTATTTTTTGTGTCTCTCTTTCTTTTTCCAGCTTTATTGAGATATAATTGACATACAACATTATGTAAGTTTAAGGTGTACAACATGATAATTTGATATATGTATATATTGCAAAACGACTACCCCAATAAGGTTAATTAACATATCCGTCGCCTCACATGGTTACCTTTTTTTCATCCTTTTAAGTTCTTTTCCACTTGGCTACTGTTATATAATAAACTACCCCAAACCTTAGTGGCTGAAAATGATAGCCATCTACTCAGTTTGTGCTTTAATTGGTTGGCTATTTGGGTAGACTTAGCTGGGCTCCTTTTTGCATCAATGGTCAGCTCTGGGTTGGGTAGGGAGCTTGACTGATCTTGGTTGGGTGTCCCACATGCCTGGGGCCTTGGCTCTGGGCCATGTGGTCTGTCCTCCTCCAGCAAGCTAGCTCAGCACCCTAGCTTATTCACATGACAGAGCCATGTTCCCATAGAAAGAGTAGAAGAATACAAGGCTTCTCAAGGCCCAGACTCTGAAAAGGCACAGTATGACTTCTGCCACATTCTATTGCCCAAAGCAAGATGTCAACCCAGATTCAAGGTGGGAAGTAGACTCCACCTCTTTGTGGGAGGAGCTGCAAAGTGTATGCAGGGAGGGGAATAAGTGTGACCATTTTGGCAATTCATTTACTACTTTCTGAGTAATGTCAACATACCAAACCCTTGAAACAGAGAAGCTGAGTGTTGGACTGTCTGTCCCTTAAGTGTTACTTAGCGGGAAGTCCCCAAAGCATGACTGCTTGGGCCCCAGAGTATTCCTGAGGTTTCTGAAACAGTCCTTTGAGTTGCAACTTAGAGCCTCTTCCATCTTCCCGGGATCACCCCCCCATGTGTCCTGGGGGCCAGGCTAGGGGCAGAGTTGAGTGACAATCTCACCTCTCTTCTGTCAACTAAAGCTTTGATACCGGACCAAATTTGGTTTCTTCTCTCCTTAGAATGAACATTATCTCCCAGGAGGGCCTTTTTTCACCTCTCAAACAAATACATTTCCAGCCAGCCCACCATGCTAGCGTGCCAGACAAGTTCAGATGTACTCAGGTCACTGAGGCTTCCTTATTTCTCTATAACTCATTAGATCTTCCTTTGTACATTCTCACTTCGTGGATAGCAGAGAAAAAAAAAAGGAGTCTGATGCAATAATTTACAGTCCTGCTGGTCTTCTTAGATGAAAACTCGCTCAGAGTTCTTCCTTCCTTCCCAGCTATCTCCAAGATGGATCTTTGGAGGTGGTTCTGCCTTACCTTTTCTGGTGGTGGCATGTGAGGATAGTGTCTCCGGGTCCCCCCTGGGCTCCCCTGCAGAGGGCCTGCTCTGGACCATCCCTGGAAAGCAAAATGCTGAGGGGTGATGGCCCCATTCCTGGGCGTTTGCCTGGCGTCTGCTGCTGAGGCCTGCAGCTTGTGTACCTCATGGTCTGTGTGCTCCATGCTCCTTCAGAGCTCTGCAGTGCTCCCTGACCCCCTCGGCCTTGACTCGGCCCTGACCAACGCTCCCTCTGAGTCTCTATCATGTCCTCCCACCAGCCCCTGAGCTAACCTCCGGGGTCAACCTGCCCCTCTCCATGCTGGCTCTTAGAGCAGATGACTTGTGTGTTCTGGCTTGCACCGCCTCAGCCCACTTCTCCCCCAAGCATAGCTGTGGTGGGCAGCTCCATGCACAATGACTCATGCCACCTGAAGTGCCAATGGCAGTGGCTCCTGCTTGTCTGCCTCAGAGGTTCCCTTGAGGCCAAAGATGTCCACACAGCCAGGAAGTAAGAAGAGGTGAGCTCTTTGGAAGTAATTCTTAAACAGTGGGAAATGAGAGTTAGCAGATAACTGCCCCAGTGCCCCCAGCTTCAGAGAGGACAATTCTGAGGCACATTTTACACAGTTCCTCAGAGGGTCCCCAGAGGAATGGGGTGCTGGTGCCACACCCTTTATTGGCTTTTCTCCTTCCCTGTCTCACTCTCCTGCTTTCTGGGACCAGCTCCTAAGTAAACTCCCAAGTCCTTGTCTCAGGTTCTGCTTTTGAGGGGACTCAAACTAAGGCCCTATGGAAGGTCTAAGGCTCACAATTCCACTTCCTTCGGAGGCCCCTAGTCCTTGGGAGCAGGTGGGAACTTCTGCATCATGTCTATGCCACGCAGGAATTGTGGGTGACCCCAGAAAGCTAAACCCAGGCCCCCTCTGTGTAACTTGGTGGTCCACTAAGTTGACTTTAATGAGGCTGCCCCCTCCCCTATGTCTGTGCCTGGGAACAAGGAGGAAGGACGTGGACAGCCAGTGTGGCCATTTCCTCTACTCTATCTCCAGACTCCCCTTAACCCATCAACATACCTCCTCACTCTGGCAGAAGTTCAAATAGGGCAGATGAGGCATTTCCCACTGTCTGTGTCCCTTGCTTCTTCCTCCCTCCTCCCAGAATCCACTGGGAACAAAGAGTGGGCTTTGGGCCTCCCACTTCTCCTCTGCATATCCTGCTTCTCCCCAGTAGAACTCTGATCTAGTGGCAAAGCCTGCCCCTTGAGACGTTATAGAGCGACATAAAGGAATTTGGAGAATCATATTCTCTCTGGCCATGCTTGACATTCCTGCCACTGTTTTGCTAAAGAGAAATGGGAAGTCAGCTTTGAGACTCAGAGCTCATCAGTGACGTCCTTGCTCCAGAAACTTGTGCTGTCCCAATATGGTAACCACTAGCCACATGTGGCTATTGAGTACTTGAAACGTGACTAGTGGAATTGAATTTTAAGTTTATATAATCTTAATTAATTAAAACATAAATTTAAAAACTGCTACTCAATTCAGTTAGTGGGAAACTTTTAGGCATGTTGAGAACAACTCGGGTGTGTCAATTTACTTTTTCAAGAAGAAATTTCATAAAATCTAAATACAGATCAAATATTTTTGATGAAAATTTAATGTCCAAATTGAGATGTGCTGAAGTGTAAATACACACAGCCTTAGCAGAAAAATAGAATGTAAAATACTCCGTCAATAACTTCTTTATATTGTTTACATATTGAAATGGTAATATTTTGATTTAAATAAACTATATCATTAAAATTAATTTCAGTTGTTTCTTTTTACTATTTTTTTAACTTTCTTTTTTTTTTTTTTTTTTTTTGCTGGGAAAGATTTGCTCTGAGCTGACATCTGTTGCCAATCTTCCTCTCTGGTTTTTTTTCCTCCCCAAAGCCCCAGCACACAGTTCTATATTTTAGTTGTAAGTCCTTCTAGTTCTATGTGAGCTGCTGCCAAAGCATGGCTACTGACAGATGAGTAGTGTGGTTCTGCGCCTGGGAACTGAGCCCAGGCCGCCAAAGAGAAGCGTGCCGAACTTTAACTGGTAGGTCATCAGAGCTGGCTCTTTTTTTTACTATTTTTAATGTAGCTAGAAAGTTTTAAATTGCACCTGTGGCTTGCACTGTAGATAGTTCTAGGCAATGCTTATCTCCTGCTTCCCTGCGGCCATGTGCCTCTGGGTTCAGTCCCTGGGGGTGGAAGGCTGCAAGAAAATATGGTTTAAGGGTGGGCTTTAATGTATCGGTTTAATATTTGCAAATATTATCCCTGATACAGAATTATTGTCCCTACACTGCCTTGAAGGAAAAAGACCTATTCTTTTTCCTCCTGTGCTTTCTGTATGGACAAATTGATGAAAAGAAAGATGTTTTCTGGTGTTTTGAACTAATCAGTCAATCAATTTATTCACTAAGATGGAGAATGTTAAGTGAAGAGGAACAGATTTTGTTTTAAATAGGTCAGGGTTCCTGGTAGCCTAATTTGGACAATGTAAGCCTGCCTCTAGCCCCAGTTGATTGGTCATAGGATGGTCACTTGACCCAAGCTGGGCCAATGAGCGGCTCTCCTGGGAGACTGGAGTAGAGACTAAGGGATTTTAGCTCTACCTGGCTGCTTTCTTCAACAGGGAAGCTCCAAGCCCCAGTGATGGAAGCCATGGCCACCCTTTGTCATGTGTCTGGGATGCAGGGAAGCCCAGTCTATGATGAGAGAGAAGAGCGGGCCCCTCCTGGGTTCCTGGAAGCCCTCCAGGCTCTGGATTTGCCTCTAACTGAGCTCTCCCTGCAGTTCTGACCCTGAGGTTATAGAGAAACCCCCTTGTCCTCATAACACACTCCCCGGAGGGTGTTCCATTACCTGCAAAGGAAAGAAGCTTGACTAATACAGAGTAGTGGCTGCGGGGAGAGGTGAGGGAGATAGGGGTTGGGGTGTGTGCGTGAGGGGGAATTAACGGGAGAGCTTTGTGTTTATAGTTCAAGGGGAAAGAACCAGAAGATAATTTTTTTTCTATAGAAAAAGCTGATCAGTGGTCTACTTGTTCTGGGGCAGCTGACACAGTTTTCAGCACCACCCTGCAGCTGCATTTTGGGTTCAAAAGACGTTTGTGGCTGCCCTGGGAAGCAGATCACCATTTGTAACATTGTTTCTAAGGGAGACACATTCCAACATCCAAACAATGAATTTATAAAGAATGTTTGGCTTCCAGGAGGGATGAGCTGATCCGGCTGTACCCGGGGGGTTGGCTACCCATTAACGGTTAGGCCCCTTTCCTCTTGGCGTGGAGACTGACTCTGCAGAGCTGGAGTATGAATGCGAGGGGAGAATTCTGATAAGAAGGAGGGAACAGATAAGGAGCTCCGCAGCTGGGGTGCTCTAGGGTTTCCTGTGCACTGAGAGCCCCTGGAGGTCCAGGGATGGATAAGAGGGGGAGGTGAGAGGTGGACAAAGAAACTTGGCCTCCTTCACATTGCTGTCACGTCTGCCAGCCCGCGAAGTCGAAGGGGCCTCGCTTAGCCCCTGCTCAGCTCAAACTGTTTTTGGAATAAGCCCGAGCGTTAGAAAAAAAATCCTACATCCTCTGCCTGGGGAATCCGGGGTGCCCAAAGTGGGCTCCTTGGGGCAGCGTGACTGTTCCCTTGGAGTGGCTGTCACAGCACGGGGCGAGCCGAGGGGCTTGGGCCAAGACTCCATCCCTCTTGGAAAGGGCAGCGGCGAATGGGGTGAGGGGATCCAGCTCATCCTCCCCACCCCCGCACTCCTACCCCCTCCCCGCCCCCCCAGCCCGGAAGAGGCGCTGGCAGCCGGAGCCCCGACTCGCAGGCAGGGAAGGAGGGGACGCGCAGCCAAAGCATTGTCTGGGAGGGAGGGGAGAAGCTCCGCCCCGCAAGGGGGAGGGGAGAAGGGGAGGGAGGGCGGGAGAGGAGGGGAGGAAGAAAGGCGAGTGGAAGCGGGGTGGGGAGAGATGGAGAGCTAGAGAAAGAGGGGGAGGGAGGACGGTCAGATCGCATAGGGCAGATAAAGGCAGGGGGGGCGGGCGAGAGGGCGAGGAGGGGCGGAGAGGGAGCGAGGAGGGCGGGGCGCCCGACCCCCAATCGCGCGGCCGCCGCCTCCCAGCTGGGCTGGATTTGAGCCCGGCCCGCCGATCGCTGACCCAGGCGCCGGCTGGAGCAGCCCCCGGCCGCGGCACCCCCACTTTGCAACTCCACGGTCCGCGCGGCGCGAGCGAGATGCAGCCGGCTCTGGACGCAGGCAAGGCGCTGGGCGCGGGGTGCTGGGCGCGGGGTACCGGGCGCGCGATGCGGGGCGCAAGGTGCCGGGTACCGGGCGGTCCTCTGTCGCCTGCCTCGCTCCTGCCTCGCCGAAAGTTTTCTCGCAGTGTCTCTTCTCCCGTCCAGGTCAGCCCCTCGGTCCTCGCCTGCCCCTGGTCTCCTGCCTTCTCCCCCAGCCTCACGGGGTTCCCGGGCGTGCGGACTCCCCAGGGGCCGCGTGGGTGCGGAACCCCAGCCCGCCCGCCTTCCGCCGGAGAAAGTTGTGGCTCCAAGCTCGTTCTCCCCCTCCGCCCCCAAGGGCGGCGGCAGGAAGGCGCCCCCACCCCATACCCGGGGTCCCTGGGACTTCTTGGCGGTGCGGCCGGGCAGCAGGTGCAGGGATGGCAAATCCCGAGGGCCCTGGGGAGTGGCCAACCCCAATCCGGTTTACTTCTTACCCGCCTAAAGGACGCCTCCCTGGAGGGGAGGGGCTCCAGCTCCCTCTGCCTTCAGAAGGGCGCGGGGTGTGTGGGGGCCCTCGGTCCTCGGGGCACTTCCCCTTTGCAGTCTCCCGGCCCGCCTCCGGAGCTGCTGCCTGAGGTCGTTGGGGACCTCGGCTTTGCATCCTCTCTCGCCGGAGAGAGGCAGGTGCCTTGGGCGGACCCCGGCCACTTCTGCATTTCCAGTGGCTGCTTTGCACTCAGCTCCTAAGCTAGGAGAGCCCTGGGGACAGCAGAGAGGCACGATGGCCTGACAGGGAGAGGAGGGTTCCATGTTACCCTGGGGCGCTCTGTGGGTCTGGTGTCACAGCACCTCGGTGCCTCAGTGACAAGAGCCGAGTGTGAGGCTTCTCAACGCTGCGATGCGCTTTATTCCCAGGTGTCGGGAATCCAGGTCCCTAAATCATGTTCTTCCAGAGGACAGAGGCCGTGTCTAGAGCTGGCGAGGTTTATAGTAAGTACCTTACATGAAATGAATGAATGTTTGAACCAATGAGCTGACAAATAACAATTTATCCTGGAGCGGAACTCGGTTCCTGCCACAGTTGATCTTGGTACAATGGGAGGAAAGAATTAGAAACAATGATTCTTTTAAACAGCTGCAAGACAGAGCCAGCGGCCTTCTTTCCAAAGCATCTGGATGAGGAATCTGGGGTTGGATTTATTTTACTTATCAATTCGTATTTACTTGGAACTTTTTCTGCAGGTGGTCTGAAAAATTAAAGAAGCTTCTCATGGCTAAGGTATCTTGGGTTGTTTGAGGAGAGTTCCTTTTTTTTAAAACTTGTGTCCTAATGCAGTGTCCCAGGGACTAAGTGTGGAGTTGGCTTGGGAGGTGCCCATTTGGGATCAGAAACCCTGGATGTGGGCACCAGCTGTGTTTTCTCCTCTAGACAGGCCAGCCTGATGCCTGGAAGCTTTGGCTGTCTAGTGGGCCTCAGTGGATAGAAGAGGACCCCAAAAGATGGCTGAACTCAGAAAGGTGGGGTAGTTTTGGAAACAGAGTAGTTCTTATTCTGGGAGAAGAAGATGGAGGCATAACATGCAGCCTGCCCAGACACCTGGGAATCTGGGCTGGTACGGGTTGGGATTCCCTGTGCTGGGGGGCTGGGAGGTGAGTCTTGCTCCTCCCTCAGAGAATGAGAGAGCAGAGGTGGAGTATTGGGGAGACAGGATATTCTTTGGGGTGCAGCCTAGACATGTCCCATGCTCCTCTGTCCTCATTTTGGTGCTGGTGAAATCTGGTTAGAATGATGAGGGACAACTTTGGGGAACCTGGCTGATAGGAGGCCAGGGAATCTGAGGTCCCCAGTTATGCCCTCCTCAAGGGGAAGGTGGGGGCTGTGCCCTCTACACCTGGCTGAGTAGGCCAGAGTGTGTGCAGGACCTGTGCCTGCTGTACCTGCAGCCAGCAGCATCCCCACCTTCCTGAGGGTGCTCCCCTTCTGCCCCTGGGGCTCCAGAGTCCACCTCTCTGCATCTCTGCAAGGCTTCTGTTTGGGGGTTCAAGCCCTCTCTCCAGTTTGTGTTCTCTTAAGAATCGGTCCAGTGTAGTGGACCATCCTACATGTTGTTTTCAATCCCTCAGTTCACGTCCTTACTCTCGGATGCGCTGGCCTACCTAGGACCTCTCAGTCACCCGCTGGTTTTGCTTTGATTTCTTGGTCTATTTCCTGGTGCCCTGGAGCCAAACTTTATGTCTGCCTTGTGTGCGTGAGCTGCTTAGGAATGGCCGAGAGGGTTGGCTGGAGAAGTGCCCAGGACCACACGTCCTGGCACCTCTGCTGGAGTGCCAAGGCTGGACTGCAGGGCTCACCAGAAAAGGGTCCTGTCACCAAAGCATAAAAGAACCTTGGCCTGATAATTGCATTCAGTTCTCTAGGATACTTTGGCAGGGAGTGTCCTCACTGACTGGGAGGTGGGAGTGCAGAGGCGGCCCAGATTGCCAGAGAATCCTGCGGAAAGGCTGGGAGAGGGACTGGGTGATCCAAGAGCAGTCCTGGGACTTGCCCGCGTCTGCTTGTCCTCTCCCCCAGAATGAGCAACTGGGCAGATCTCAGCAGTGTGCTTGGAATGGAACAAAACGTCCGGTCCCAGTTGTCAAGCCATGGTTGCTGAGAGCTGCTACAGCTGGTTTATAAAACTAGAGTACCCCTCCCACCACTCTTCACAATATGGTCCAGTTGTTTACCCCAATAACACACTGTCCTATTTAAACACCTCCCTGCCTCTCCAGAAGAATTTTAAATAAGTCCTTAAGGCGAGGTGAGTTCCCCCAGGCCCGTGATTGCTGGTTTCATGTATTTGGCCTGATTGTGGGTTCCCCTGGAGGATATGGCTGTGGGAAGGTGGAGGGAAGGGGATGGGGCAGGAGGCACAGGGCATGCAGGGCACAGCCTCCAGACTTGGCTGACTGGGCAGCCGGGTGGTCATTTTTGACCATCCTTGGATGGCAGACTCTGGAGCCTGTAATCACAGGTTGATGTGGCTGCTTGGGATGACAGCTTGAGGCTGCAGAAGGCCTGCCCAAGGCAGCTGTGGCCGACCAGAGAGGGAAGCCGCTCATAGAAGAAGGGCTTAAGGCAGGGCACTTGGCTAATTCCCGTGGGATGAGCAGAGTGACTTAGAAGGGCTTTTTCTATTCCTTCTGTTGAAACAAATTGGCAAAAGGATACCTTGTGCTTTCCTTGGACATGTCAACCCAAAGTGATTTGGCAAAGTAGGTTTACTTCACCAGCATGGCACTTTACCCATAGTTGGCACTCAGTAGGTGTTTGATTAACTGCTCATTTCTATAAGAGTAATGAAGAGAGTATTGGAGTTTGAATGGAAGTCTACCATTTTCTAGCTGTGTGATATCCGGCAATGAAATAGATGCTCTGAGCATCCTTCCCATGTTTCCTTGGCCTCAACCAATGGCTGATGGAAGAAGGTGTGTAAATACTGCAGCTCCCTCACTTCTCTGTTGGGGTAACTTTGGGGCATGTTCTATGCTGTCTCTCAGGGCCGCCTAGCAGGACCGAATCCCAATTGCTCACAGTGGTAACTTGCTCCCTTCATTGGCTGCCTTCCTTTCCCTGTTTCACTTTCCTGTTCTCCTTCTATGTGCACTTGAACTCTTGTCTTAGGGTCAACTTCTGGAAACTAACCTAAGACAGGCTTTAGTCTATAGTTACAAAGTCACTTAAAGTCTTCTGGGACTCAGTTTTCCCAACTGGAAGATGGAAATAATAACTGTCTCACAGTGATACTGTGATTTGTGCTCAGATGGGGGCCTGGCACACAGGAAGCATTCAGGCAAACATTTGCTGGCTCGTTGATTAATATGGAAGGGGCTATGGTAGGTTTGGGAGTGAGTATTATGATGGACCGTGGAGAAGTATAATGCTTTGGAGAGAGAGGAGGTCCTTGGGTTAGGTGAAGAAACTAAGCTCACCTGCTCATGGTTTTCACATTTAGATTGTGACCAGTGATGTGCCGATAAATATTTGACAACTGGCTCTTCAGGGGGGAAAACAAAGCGCTGCTTTGTGGTATTTGCTGATTTCTGTAGTGTAAATATTCCCACCGTGGCTGACTGCAAGCTACTAACATGGCGTCACTGAACACTGAGCTGGGAAGAGATGCGCACCCTCAGCCCTTGAGAGCCAGTAGGAGCAGCTCCAGCACACACACTCTGGCCATGACTGAGCTGGGATATGACCTCAGCGATCCTCATTTCCAATTTTGTACACGGCGTGAAGAGGATAAGAATTGTACTAGGTGTCCAAAATTTGGGGTATATTCAAACTCTGCCCTTGAACAATTGGCTGAATCACTGTGTGCAGACACTTCGGGGGTTCGTTTAAAGATTATTGAAATGTTTACGCATGAGTCCTTTTGCACCTCAGTTTCCCCATCTCCAAGGCAAGGGATTAGATGATTCCCCAGGTCCCTTCTAGCCATTGGTCTCTTTGGGAAGAGTCCCTTGCATTCTCCTGTCCACACAAGAACAAAACCTTTACCACAAGAAAACCTTTCACGTGTCCACACTTACGTTGCCTGCCATGGGGCACCCAGCACTGGGCCATCCTAGAGTGTTGCTGTGGCCTTTCCTGCTGGCACAAGGGAATTCGGTAGACATTGACCCAGTAAAATTCTGCCCTCTTTGTGTACCAGTTACACTTCATGACACAGACATGTGGGGGGAGGATGGGGCGGGAGGAGCTGGTTGCTTGTGGGAAGGACATTCTCTGTTTTCCTGAACCACTATGCAATGTCGTAGACACCCAAGTGGAATCCAAGCAAAGTCCGTGTGGAGAAAGGGACTTTTCTATGACAGAATTCAACATCCCTGGTGGGGTTTTACTCCTGATGCTCTGTTGACAGTCCTCCCGAGGGAGTCTGACTCAGCAGTTCCGCCTGTAGGAATTCTTATCCTAAGGATACAGTTGGACAAGTGCAGGAAAATTTGTGCACGAGGATGTACCTTACAGCATTATTTATAATGATAACACCACCAAAAATGGAGACTAAATACCCAACAATAGCAAACTTGTTAATTATGGTATATTATACATTGGAATACCATGTGGCTACAAAAAAATATGGGATATAGATGTGTATCTATTAACATAGAAAAATATGATATCTTTCTAAAAGGTAGGTTACCAAACAGTGTGCTATTTTTGTAAAGTATATCCTATCATTCATTTATATTTGCCTCTGGAAGGAAGGATGGCACAATGTTAAGAGTGATTATCTAAATGGTGGTATTTTGGGAGATTTTGATCTCAATCTTTTTTTTTCATATTAAATATTTTTTATTTTTAATTATGGTAAAATATACATAACATGAAATTTACCCTTTTAATCATTTTTAAGTGTGCAATCCAGTGGCTGTCTTAGTCTGTTTGGGCTGCTATAACAAAATACCACAGACTGAGTGACTTATAAACAACAGAGATTAATTTCTCATAGTTCTAGAGGCTGGAAGTCAGACATGAGGGTGTCAGCATGGTCAGGTGAGGGTCCTCTTCCAGGTCACAGACTTCTCATTGTATCCTCACATGGTGGAAGGGGTTAGGGAGCTCCTTGGGGTCTCTATTCTAAGGGGACTAATCCCATTCATGAGAGCTCTACCCTCATGACCTAGTCACCTCCCAAAGGCTCCTCCAAATACCATCACATTGGGGGTTAGGATTTCAGCATAGGAATTTGGAGGGACACAAACATTCAGACCATAGCTGTGGTGTTAAGTACATTCACAGTGTTGTATGACCATCACCACTATCCATTTCCAGAACTTTTCCATCAGCCCAAAAAGAAACTCTGTACCCATTAAACACTAACTCCCCATTCCCTCCCCACCAGCCTCTGGTAATCTCTTCTCTGCTTAACTGTCTATGAATCTGCCTATTCTAGGTACCTCATAGAAGGGAAATTGCTCCATTATTGTCCTTTTGTGGATCATAATCTTTTTGCTTATCTATATTTTTAGAATAAAAAAATAGTCTGTTTTACTTCTGTAATAAAAAAGAAAGGAGAGAGAAAGCCCTAAAAGGAGTTGTGGTATTTGGTCTCTCGTGGTTTCATTTCAGGCTGGGCCACAAGGTCCTGGCCATCCTTCCTGCCCGTGCCACCATCACCTGGGGTGGGCTCAGGGTCTGACCCTCCATCTGTGCCTGGCAGGACAGAAGCAGGTGGCCAAGTGTTGAGGAGTACAGCCCTGCCTGCCTCAGAGCTGACCACAGTTGTGGCTTGCCGGTTGCTGGCAGCTGGGTCTCAGGCCCCAGACCCTCTGCTGAGAATTGTCTCATCTCAGGGTTTTCTGTGTGTGGTGGTGGAATTGAGAGGAGGTGCCCTTGGGGTTTACCATGCCTTGAACCTAACAGCTGCCCTGCAGCGAGTGAGGTCCACACCAGGTGGAAGTGGGTTGGTGAGACCACCTTCCCTGAAGATTGAGAACAAGAGCCGCAACTTTCTATTTTGAGCACCGTTTGTGTGTTCTAGACCCTGCGGCTCGACTCAACCTGTTAACTACTCACCATGGTGGTTGTGGGTATGGCTGCTGAATGCTTTGTCCATGGGCAGGGTCAGCCTGACTGGGGTGCAGGGAGGACTTCAGCTGGTGGGGTCCATGAGGCCACAAGTACTCTGGGCAGATGGGTAGTAGCCTCAGATAATCAGTGCTCTCTTCCTAAAGCTCCATATAGGATCTTACAGTTGATCACACAGACATTTGGGGCAAGGATTGTTCTCTGGTGTATGTGATGGGATAATTGGGGACATAGTACAGTGGGGTGGGGGCAGGGGAGACCACGTATGCGCTTCAGCTTTAGGTCAAGTCTGAGGTGAGAGGAGTTCGGGAAGCTTCGGGACCCAGAATCGGGAAATCAGGTCGCATGGCTCTGTTCAGGGGTCATGGGAGTGTGTCAAGTGGCTTTCCTCTGGGACACCTAGTTCTGTGGAAAAGGCTTTAAGTTCCTTGTTAAGTGAGCTCCCAGAAGGGCCTACCCAGCAAGTTGGTGAGAGGACGTAGGTGTGGGAGGGACAAACGTGCCCAGTGGGCTCTCCAAAAGTTTCTTAACCTAGCTCGGCCTGTTAGCTGTCTGCCCAGTGGGAGGCTGCTCTTTTGCTCCCAGACAGTTGGGGAAGTGTCAAGATTTTATAGACAGCCTTTGAAGGCCATTTTGAGAAGTTCTGTTTTTGTGGTGCTGATTTTTCTTTAGAGTTAGTCAGCTGGTTGCAGAGCAGGCAGAAGAGGGCATGAATGTGGTTTTGTGGAAACCTTCCCCTCAGCCTCCTGGAAATGTTCTGGAAACCCCCGGACGAGCTGTCTCTCATGGCACTAGGAAGGGTCTGAGATCTGCTGTATGTAAGGTGTTAACAAGGTTAAAGGAGGGTGGATGTAAGATGCTCCACAATGGCTGCCCCAGGGGAGCCCTCAGCACACTCCAGACCCTTCCTTCCTTCTCCCCTCCTTACTGCTTCTCAAGTGCAAGGAACCTGCCCGTCTCTGTGGGTGGAGGAGGCCAGCGATCCTGGCTTTTGGGTTTCCAATCCTGGCCCTGGGTAGCAAGGAGAGGAAACCCCAAGATCTCTGAACACAAAGCTCAGGTTCTTGGCCTGTAGCACCAAAAAAGGAAGAACTGCTGGGGTTCCCTTAGGAAGGGGAAGTGAGGTCAGAGATGAGTCTCAGAGAAGCCACTCAGTAAACAGGAAGTGTGGCTAGAAAGAAACCTGTGCTTGGAGGAAATGGTGAACTGGAGGTGGCCCCTCCTCACCTGCCCGGAGAAGTCAGCACGTCCCTGCAGAGCCGAGATACTAACCAACAGCTGGGCGAGTGGGGGCTCAGAGTGCGCCCAGTGATACAGGCCTTGGGCCCTCCCCGTGGGACTGGGCTCCACTCACACCCCGTAATTATTGGGCTGGAGGAAAGCTTAATTTGCCCTCCCCCAGCTAGGACGTGAAACTACCCTATAAAATAGCCCTCAGTTTTGAGAAATGCAGGTCAAGGAATGCTTAGTCTAATTGCCTTATTAGTGCCAGCGTTGCTTCCACCAACTTCCCACTCTTTCCTCCGGCCAACTCAGTCACACAGAATTGCACACTTGGTTGAATTTTAGCCCATGAAGGGGTACATGGCAGAAGGTGGCTGAAGGTGACAGAGGTGCTGGCTAGGGCTGGCCCCGTGGCTTAGCGGTTAAGTGCGTGCACTCCACTGCTGGCAGCCTGGGTTCGGATCCTGGGCGTGCACCGACGCACCGCTTCTCCGGCCATGCTGAGGCCGCGTCCCACATACAGCAACTAGAAGGATGTGCAACTATGACATACAACTATCTACTGGGGCTCTGGGGAAAAAAATAAAAGGAGGAGGATAGGCAACAGATGTTAGCTCAGGGCCGGTCTTCCTCAGCAAAAAGAGGAGGATTAGCATGGATGTTAGCTCAGGGCTGATCTTCCTCACACACACACACACACACACAAAAGAGGTGCTGGCTGAAGGTGACAGAGATGCTGCTTTAGGGAGGCAGAGGTGACCAGACCCTTCCCTGGGGTCTGTAGATGTAGATTGGAGCGTTAGCTTTCCAGGTCTTTGGTTTTTCTAAACCAGAGTCTAAATTCCACACACACTCACACACACACTCTCTCCCCACACATTCTCCCTCACACTCCCATAGCTACACATTCATGCACATGCTTACTCTCCCTCACACACCCATTTACTATACATTTACTCACATTCTCACAACCCATACCTACACTTTTACACACACACTCCCTTACATACCTGTACTACGTATTTACACACACACATTCACACACACACACCCCTGCACATTCACACATACACACAGCTTTTTCTCTCTGGAGTGTTTACTTCCTTTATGCCTTTTTTTTTGTCCCACACCAACACTCTAGTTCTCTGCTATGAGGTTAAGGGCCCTTGGGTTTCCTTCTAAACATCTATCCAGAAGGTCAAAAACTGTGGATGCTGGTGGGACTTCCCTATAAACGAGCAGTTGCTCATCCGGGCCTGTGTGGTGATTGTTTGGGTGGGTCCAGTGGTGACTTTCCAGGTCACTCACCTGGCCACCTGCCCGCTGGTATGGAAGTGGGAGGCAGGACCTTCTGGCAGGAATCCCAGGACCATTTCCTCAGATCTTCCTCAACCATGTTGGGGATTCAGGCCCACGTGCTAAAGGCCTGAGCAGGAGGGGCCAGGGCCCTGGTTGGCGGTGGAAAGAGCAGGGGCTTTGCAGACCAAGCTGCCTGAGGAGGTCCCCGCTTGGCCACTTGCTGAATCTCAGTTCCTCATCTGGTGGGCGGGCCAGACAGGGGCTGCCTCCTGGGATGGAGCGAGGTTTCCTGTCAGCAGGGGCCTTGGACCTGTCAGTCAGGCCCCCAAGTTTTTTCCAGAATGGGAGAGCAGGTGGTTGGTTGGGCCCGTGAGCATGACGGATACCTTGTTCTTTAGACAGAGGGTGAGATGTGACTGAGGGTCTGTGGCTCTGTGACGTTGCAAGTGGCCAGGTCCCTGGACAGGGTCTCCATCCTTGGCCGCCACAGGGGCTGCTTTTCCTATAGCTTGTCTGTCCTGCCAGTCACCCGCTGGCCCCCCTTCCCTGGGACTCTCGACCTGCTGTGGCTGGCGCCTGAAGCCAGCCTGCGCCTGCTTGTCCCGCTCGGAGTCCCTCACACCCGGCACTTGGCCAGGACACCTATAAGGAGCACTGGGCTTCATGTCAGCTCTGTGACCTGGGACAAGTTGCCTAACCTCTGGGCCCTTCTGTTTCCTCATCTGTAAAATGGTGAGAATAAAGCCTTCCCCGTGCATTCTTGTAAGGAGTAAGATGAAGCTTCTAGAGCCTTGTTACCTGCAGCACCAGCATCACTGAGGGGCTTGTGAGGAATGCACATTCTCAGGCCCCACCCAGTAGTATTGAGTCAGAAACTGGCGGGTGGGGGAAAGAAATCTGCAATTATGAGCCCCCCAGGGGATTCTGACACACACTCAAGTGTGAGAACCACTCCTGCAGAAGATGGCCCAGTCCGTTGATTTTTAGCTGAAAACTCATCCCTTTCACCTCAAGAGAAGCTGTAGTAAACAGGGGTTCTCTTTGTAGCCCGACAGTCCTGGATTTGAACCCCAGCTCCACCCCTTCCTGGCTGTGTGTCTTGGGACAAGTTACTTCGCTTCTTTCTGCCTCAATTGTTTCATCTGCAAAATGAGGATATTAAGGTTTCTTTCTTCTTTGGGTCGTTGTGGGGATTAAATGAGTTGTGGCAGGTAATAGCCCATCTTAAGCTCGCATTTATGGTAGCTGTCTGTTATTCACATTTGTTGTTTTATTGTTAGCACAATAATAATATCGTGATTGTTCTGTTTCCTATTTGTGGGGAAAACAGGTTTGAGGTGCCTCCTGTGACTAGTCGGCTGAGAGTTCTCTTGAGCTGAGCCCTTCCTACCCGCCTCCAGGTGAGTGCCGTCCCTCCTTAGGCCTGGCAAGCCATCCTCTTCCCAAAGACCTTCCCCTCCCTCTTCCCTGATGCTTAGCATTATTTTGGGGCGGGGAGGGACAAAGCCTTTATCCACAGTCAGACATAAAGCTGAGGAAGTGCAGTACATACACCGAGGACACTTGACCTTGTGTCTCCCTTTGCTGGTGTTTGGTGTGAGACCCTTTCCTGAGCAGAGTGATTGGAGGAGCTGTGTGGGTGGGTCCTGGAGCCTGGACACCTAGGGAGGGAAAAGGGATGGAGGGGGTCCGTTCAAGGAAGGGAGGATCAGTGGGGTGAACACGTTCCAGAGAGGACACAGGCCTGGCCAGTGAGTGGGCCTTTTCTTGAGTAAAGCGTGCCGGTGGAAGGCAAAGCGTGCCCCGTTTCCTTCCGAGTCAGCCTGAATCTTGCCCATGTCTGGGATAGGCTCAGGTTCAAGAACCTCTTATAATCTCTAGATCTTGGCAGGGCCCCAGGCCACAGCTCAAGTCTCCTTCCTCGGGTGGCGCAATAGGGCTGGGGTTTCCTGTTTGCCATCTACACTTCTTCCTGCCCCCATACCAGGGGGCTGCAGTGAAGAAGGGTCAGCACTGTCTCCTCTATCGCTGCTTGGTTAAAAAGCAGAGTCCCTCAGGAGACCTGCTGGGCAGTCTTTGACACTATGGTATGAAGTACTGTGTTGGATAACTTTCTTTTCCAACCTAGGAGCTCCAGATTGTCTCCAGAGAGCAGGGCAGAGTTCAGAGAAGAGGTGGGGACAGGCCCCAAAAGGGGAAGCTGTGGGCCTCCAAGAAGCGTTTCCTTTGCATCTGGGGCCCGGGGCTGGCTTCCTGGCTTCTGTGGTGTGGTGCCTGGGTTTGCATGACGGGCATCAGCTCTCTGTTGCTCTCCACTGTTCCCTTTCCCCTTTGAAATATTAGTAATGGGGAGGGATATGCTAAAGTCTCAACTCAATTTGCTTTTAGAAAATTCTATTCCTTCCATTCTTGAAAGGCTGCTTTGAGATGCAGTTGGTGGTGTCCTCAGTCTACACAGCTCTGTTCCTACCAGAATTCATGGTGGTTCTCAGCCCTGGTTGTACATTGGCATGACCTGGAGAGGCTTTAAAAATGTTCATGCCTGGACCCCTCCCAGAGGGTCTGATGTAATTGGTCTGAGTTGCAGCCTAGACATCAGGAATTTTAAATCAACTCCTCTCCCCCGGATCCATCCCCACTCTGGGAGAGTCTGTTGAGCACCCAGAATTAGAACCTCTGAGATGTCGTGTCTCAAGACCAGCTGTTCCTCCTTCCCCCTTTGGTTTCAGCTGAGGCCTTGGCAAGTGCACGGCCCTCTCACTGGTCCTGGGGTGGCTCTGTGGGGTTTGCCCCCCTGGGAATTCTCGGGGAAAGCCCTCCCCTCCCAGCTGGTCTCTCTCTCCTAGCTATACTTTCTTAGAGACTGGGACTGGCTGGGTGCTGTGAATTGGCTGTTGCCCCCCACCCCCCTATCCTACCCCGGGGGCTGAAGGGGGAGAGGAGTGAGGCCTGGCTCCTGCCATACAACCAGGAAGACGGTTTAAGAAACAAAAAACCACCAAAGGGGAGGTTCTTCATCTCACTCTGGACTTTCCTGCGAGGGGTTGCCCGTCTCTCTGTTCTGTGTTTGCCCCCTCCCTCTGGGGACTTCCCAGTTGATGAATAAGATGAGAGACACTTAGTCTCTAGGCTGGATCTGTGTAGGGATTAGCCAGCGTCCCGGGGAAGCCCCAGGACCAGATTAACCTTGGTGTGTTCCCTGGGCTCCCTGACAGAAAGCAGGGGAGGGCACCAGAGCTTGGAGGGACCAAGAGCTAAGAACAGAGGAGATTCTGTTCTCTTTGGAGAGAGCTTTGGATGCCATTTCCCACCTCCTCCAGCTTCTTGAGGTTTTGATGCTTGCACTCCTCACAGGAAGCTGAGCTGGCAAATTTCAAGGGCTTGGACGGACCCTCATTTATTCTTGGGGGGGGCCCTCGCGTGGGATGCTGGAAACACCTGTGAGTGGGGGTCTGTGAAAAGGAAGAGGAAAGGATCTTTTGTGAAACAGCTACAGGGTTTTGACTGGTCCAGAGCTTGGGCACGTCTGTCCCCATTTCTGCAGCTTAAGCCTCACACCACACCTGGTGGTCCTGTGTGGGCAGCTGTTTCCTCCCAGCTTGTGGGGGGAGGGTGAAAGTGACAGACCCAGGAGCTGCTTCAAGCCCATCCAGGGTGCAGGTGTAGTGGATGCTGTAGGTACCCACCCAGATCCCCTTTATCTATCACGTGTTATGGGTGTTGATGGGTCTTAGCTGCTCCCTCGTCCTGAGAATTGCTCTTGCATGGAAACGCCTGGGAGCTCACCCCCTTCTCCCAGGGGTGGCCTTCAGCCAATGACTGACTGGCACAGGGGTACAAAGGCCTGGCCTGCCTGTCCCGTGTGAATAACTGCACGGGACAACTCCGTGGAGTTATTCACACCCTGGAGCTCCCGTGGGATCAGGCTGTGGCTGGACTCCAGCTGAACCCACGTCACTGCTTAGCTCCTTCCCCTGCCAGGTCCTGCTTCCCTCCCTTATGGGTTTCTCTTGAAAACACTTCCTCAGTAAATCACTTGCATGAGAATCCTTGTGTGGGGCTCTACTTCTAGGAATCCCCGGACCTAAGACAGCAGATTAGCTTTCCTTGGGCTGGCTGTGGAACCCAGTTCCTCTCTTGAAGAAATAAGGATAATGGGAATATTTGCAGGAGAGCGGCACAGGCTGGGAGCTGGGGCTCCAGAGAGAGGAGGCTGCAGGTCCAGGAGGGGAAAGAAACACCAGGCAGATGGTTTCTGTGTGGTGGCAAGTGCTGTGGTGAAGCACAGGCTGAGGAGTGAGCCCCTGTCCCGCCACACGGCCCAGGGGCTGCGGGGACAGTTGTAGGGGGAGCTAGGTTTTGGATCAGGGAAGTGGCTGGGAAGTTGTCTTATTCAGTGGCTTAGGAACCTTCCCTTTGTCAAGACATTCTCTTGGATCTTAAGGAAGGTTGTACCCCCAAGATGTCTTTGGAGCAGACGGGAAGTATTGGATGAGTCTCCACATGGGACATGGTAGCTTCCACTGACAAGCTGGATGGCATCACCTAAGTGCTTAATAGAGCTGAGGAGAACCTGGAACATTCTGCAAGGGCATGAAGTTAGTGCCAGAAGAGAAGGCTGACTGGTTGGTGAACCCAGTGGGTCTCCAACATGACTAGGGCCTGGGAGGCTCATGTCCCAACTTGGCCAGGCCAACAGTATTCACATCTCTAGACATTTTAGCATCGTGCTTTCTAGTTGGCATTCAGTATACAACTTATTTTTTAAAGTTTTTCTAAAGAGAAGTTGTACCGATTCAAATTCTTGAGGGGTAAATGACCATGTTCCCAGAGGGAATTCAATAGGTTTAAATATGTTTTAGACTTTCAAAGAGAGCTCCATGTTAAAAATTGTGTCAAATCTGCCCTCTCATTCGTGTCCCCCTTCTTCCTCTCTCCTTTCTCTGTGTGGGAAGCTATGAGCTGTTTCACTTCTGTGCCTGAGATGCTGGCTGATGTGGGAAGCCCCTCTTTCCTCCCCACTTCTTCAAAGAGATGGTGATGATCACTTCTGTATTCTGAAGGCATTGTGGAAGCGATGCTTGTACATGATTCTTACACGGCATTTTGCGGGGAGGGCACCATAAATTCTTGATAATAACAGAGAAGGCAGAAGAGTTGCAACAAGCTAGCTGAGCGACTCTCTGTCTCTAAGGCTGCAGATATTGGCAAGTTCCCTCGGAGGAAGTGTCCGGTTGAATCCACATTCCAGCCTCATCAGCTGCCTTCCTCCGACCCTTCCTTGGGTGAGGAACAATGCTCTGTTTAAGGAATATTGGACTGAACTCTAAATTTCCGGCCCTTTGTTAACTCTGCTGCTGTGTTTGCCTTAAAGTGTATGTAAACTTAGCTGGCTTATTTTTTTTCCTAGCTGGCTGGAGGTAGCCAGTAATTTGTGGTGATGGTTGGAAAGTTTGTGAAGAGAGATGCAGAGATTGTCCTTGAGACAGACAAAGGAGAAGTTGGTTCCTAGAATCAGTTACATGTAATTTCAATTCAACAATGTGGTAGGCTATGTAGGTATTTTCCTAACACTCCTTCCCTAAGAAGTGTAAAAGTAAGAAAAAAGATGGGGAGAAGTCAGGCTGGAGACAAAGATTGGGCAACATGATCATTGAGGTCAGATTTGTAGCGATGGCCTTGGTAAGATCACCCAACAGGTAGAAAGTGACTGATCTTTGGAGAATTCCCACATTTGGCCATCAGACTACTTGATTTATATCAATCTGGTAGGTACAAAAATAGTAATGAGCGGGGGCTGGCCCTGTGGCTTAGCGTTTAAGTGTGCATGCTCTGCTACTGGCAGCCTGGGTTCGGATCCGGGCGCGCACCGATGCACTGCTTGTCTGGCCATGCTGAGGTGGCATGCCACATACAGCAACTAGCAGGATGTGCAACTACAACATACAACTATCTACTGGGGCTTTGGGGAGAAAAAGAGAAAAAAAGGAGGAGGACTGGCAATAGATGTTAGTTCAGGGCCGGTCCTCCTGAGCAAAAGAGAGGAGGATTGGCATGGATGTTAGCTCAGGGCTGATCTTCCTCACAAAAAAAAAAAAAATAGTGATGAGGGAGGTTGAACATCTTTTCATAGGGTTATTAACTATTTGTATTTATTTTTCTGTGAATTATCTGTTCATATCCTTTGCCCAATTTTCAATTGAGTGTGGAATCTTTATCTTATTGATTTATTAAAGCCCTTTACATATTAAGGACATTAACCTTTTGTCATATGTATTGTAAATATTTTTCCCAAATTTGTCATTTGCCTTTTGACTTTGGATAGGGTAAATTTTTTTCTAAACAGAAGTTTAAAATTTTTACACGTTGGTATCAATGTTGTTTTTTTATTATGCCTTTTGGATTTTGGGTCTTGCATAGGAAAGTTTTTCCCGCTTCAAGTTTATATATATCCTACATTTCCTTAAATTTATTATTCATCTATGATTTCTTTTGGTGGAAGGAATAAGGTAGAGATTTAGCTTCCCCATCTTCTCTTTCCAAAGGTCAGCCAATTCTCCAGCAACATTTTTTATTTTTTATTAATCTATCTTTTCCCTGCTATTTAGAAATGCAGTCCAAATATATGTTCCCAAATATATTTGGGTCTATTTCTGTATGCTATATTGTTTCATTGAAGTGCCTATGTTTTCTCAAGGACCAGATAGTTTTATTTTTTTTATTTTTTAGAAATAGATCTGAATTTTTTTTTTAAAGATTTTATTTATTTATTTTTTCCCCCCAAAGCCCCAGCAGATAGTTGCATGTCATAGGTGCACATCCTTCCAGTTGCCGTACATGGGACGCGGCTTCAGCATGGCCGGAGAAGCGGTGCGTCAGTGCGTGCCCGGGATCTGAACCCGGGCTGCCAGCAGCAGAGGGCACACACTCAACCGCCAAGCCACGGGGGCCGGCCCGGACCAGATAGTTTTAATAACTATAGAGAAGACTTAAAGTCTCTAATTGGTATTCTCAGTAGATTTAAGAAGACATGGTACTACAATGGAATTGTCTTAAGAGCAGGTCAGATTGCTTTCAGTTGCAAAACAAAATTACCAAATTATAGGTTATGATAGAGGCAGTGAACAAAAGAGCAAATCCAATCAGTGAGTTAGAAGATTAGCTGGAGAATCCTGAGGAAAATAAGGAAATGGAGATTATGAGTAGAAATCATAAGCAGCTTGGAGGATAGCTGCAGGAGTGGATGGATGGATGGATGGATGGGTGGGTGGGTGGATGGATGGATGGGTGGGTGGGTGGGTGGATGGATGGATGAGTGGATGGATAGTGCTAGAGAGAGGGGATAGAGACATTGAAGAAGAAGAACCATGAATGGAAGGAAGAGAAGCAGTAATCAAAGAAAGAATAGAATAACATTTCCCGGGCTGGAGAAAGACTCGAATATTTAGGGTGAGAGAGTCTGTTGATGTCCAGGCACCATGAATCTGATTTCTACTCCAACCAGTCTGTGGAATTGGCTCTGGCTGAGGTTCCCCATAACTTCGTGTGGTAATTGGAGGCTGCTCTGGTTTCCCTTCCTTGGGCTTCCACCACCAGTTCCTGGCTCTGCTGACCACAGCATCCTTCCCAAGGCAGCTTGTTTTCTTGGCTTCCAGGGTACCATGTTTCTGGTTTTTCCTGTTCCTCTTCCAGGAACGCCTCTTCCTCTGCCCATCCTTGACCTACTGGGGACATGGGGGCACTGCCCTTGGCCCTGCACTCTCCTGGGCCACAGACCTGGCTGTGCTTCTTGTCATCTGCACTGGAGGCTTCCACGGGCCCACTTCAAACTTAGCCCGTGTTCTTTACGTCAGCACATGTGAGTGTCACGTCACCAGCTACATTGCTGTCCTCTCCAGCAGCCCACGCGTCATCCTGGATGCTGCCTTTAACCCCACTTTGAATCTGGCAGCCTGCCCTTTCCAAACCTTTTTATTGATATATCATGACTTTTTCTTCTGCCTCTTTACTCTCTAGATTCTGTTACTCCGTCCCCGTTCCCCGCTTCCCTGGGCCCCTTGCCTCTGTTCTCTTCCCCAGTCCTTTCTTCACGAAGTAGGGAGTGGGATGGAGTGATCTTTCCAAAATTCAAGTCAGATCACACCCTCCTTGTTTTCCTATTGCCCCTGTAAAAAATGATTACAGACTTGGTGGTTTAAAACAACACAAATTTACTCTTGGACATTCTGGAGGCCAGAAGTCTGAAATCGCTTTGTCTGGGCCAAAACCAAGGTGTCAGCAGGGCTCTGCTCCCTCCAGAGGCTCTAGGGGGAAATCCATGTGCTTGTCTTTTCCAATTTGTAAAGCTGCGTTCCTTGGCTCATGGCCCCTTTCTCCATCTTCAGAATCTCCCTCTGCCTCTCTCTTAGAAGGACACTTTTGATTACATTTATGGCCCACCCAGATAATCTGGATAATCTCCTCATTGAGATCCTTAATTACCTCACATCTGCAAAGTCCCTGTTACCATATAAGGTCACATTCACAGGTTCCAGGGATTAGGACCTGAATATCTTTGGGGCTATTATTCATTCTTCCACACCCCCCATGGCACCTCATTGTCCTCTGGATAAAGTCCAGACTCCTCGACATGGTCAAGGTCCTGCACACGGACCACTCCATCTTGCACAACTCTGGTGTGTATGTCCCTTCTGTCTGGACCACTCTGTCCCTCACCTTTGCCAGCTCCATTGCATTACTGAGGTCTCAGTTTAGAGGTCACTTTCTCCAGGAGACCTGGGACCCTGGGACCCCACCCAAGTCCAGATTAGGTACCCTTCCCACGTGTTTCCATAGCAGCTGCCTGCCTTGATAGTGGTGTCTCAGACTGGACCACGCACCCCTGAGGGCAGGGCTGTGTCTGTTTCCTTTGCTGTTGAATTGCCATCAGTGAGTGCACAACTTGGCACATTTCAGGCATACAATAAATGTTTATTAAGTGTGTAAATTTACATATGCATAGAAGGGGTACTTTTTAAAAAAATGAGTACTCACTAGTTATGGGTAATTGTCACTTAGAAAAAAAGAAAACCTTTCTCACTAGTTTGATTTTCTTTTTTTTTTTTTATAACATACATCACTTATAAATGCCATCTACAATGTTTAAGTGATTTCAACCCACTCTGTTTCTTCTTCTTTGCTGGGAAAGATTCGTCCTGAGCTAACATCGTCCTGAGCTAATGTCCTGAGGAACAATCTTCCTCTCTTTTTTTTTTGCCTCCCCAAAACCCCAGTACCTGGTTGTATATTCTAGTTATAAGTCTTTTTCGTTCTTCTCTGTGAGCCACTGTATGGCTACTGACAGATGAGTGGTGTGGTTCCGTGCCTGGGAAGCGAACCCGGGTTGCCGAAGCAGAGCACGCCAAACTTTAACCACTAGGCCATCAGGGATAGCTCTGATTTTCTTTCCTTTTTCCTTTTTTTGTAGTACATATGTACTCTGATTTTTATTATTTCTTTTCTTTTTTGGAAAAATTAAAAATTAGAAAGAACAACTGTGTTTTAGGGTACCACTTTTGGGTACACAGGTGGGGTGTGAATTTTCTGAATGGAACTCAGCCCTCCACTCCCCTCTCCCCACTTACACCCCTTCCTTAGGGGCTTTGTATTAGTTTCCTGTGGTTGGCCTAGCAAATTGCCAAAATCTAGTGGCTTAAAACAATGCAAGTGTATTACTTTACGGTTCTGTAGGTCAGAGGTCTGACATGCGTCTCACTAGGCTAAAATCAGGATGTCAGCAGGGTCTTGTTCTTCTCTGGATGCTCTAAGGGAGAATCCATTTCCTTGTCCTTTCTAGCCTCCAGAAGCTGCCAGCATTCCTTGGGCTGTGCCCCCTGCCTCCAGCTTCAAAGCCAATAGCAGCGGGTCGAATCCTTCTCACATCGCATTGCTTGTAACACTGACTTTTCTGCCTCCCTCTTCCATTTTTTAACAACTGTGGTAAAATATACATAAAATTTATCATCTTAACCATTTTTAAGTGTATAGGTCAGCGGCATTAAGTACACAGTGTTGTGCAGACGTCACCACCATCCATCCATAGAACTCTTTTCATCTTGCAAAACTGAAACTCTGTACCCATTAAATAATAACTCCCCATTTCCCCCATCCCTAGCCCCTGACAACCACCGTTCCACTTTCTGTCTCTATGAATTTTTTTTTTTATAATTTTATTTTTTTTTCCCCCAAAGCCCCAGTAGACAGTTGTATGTCATAGCTGCATATCCTTCTAGTTGCTATATGTGGGACGTGGCCTCAGCATGGCTGGAGAAGCAGCGCGTGCGCGCCCGGGATCCAAACCCAGACCGCTAGCAGCGGAGTGTGCGCACTTAACCGCTAAGCCACGGGGCCGGCCCATCTGTCTCTATGAATTTGACTACTCTAAGTACCTCATATAAGTGGAATCATACAGTATTTGTCCTTTTATGACTGGCTTATTTCACTTAGCATAGTGTCCTCATGGTTCCTCCATGTTGTAGTATGTGTCAGAATTTCCTTCCTTTTTAAGGCTGCATAATATTCCATTGTATGTATATACCACACGTTGTTAATCCATTCATCCACTGATGGATACTTGAGTGGCTTATACTTTTTGGCTTATTGTGATTAATGCTGCTGTGAACTTGGGTGTACAAATATCTCTTCAAGATCGTGCTTTCAGTTCTTTTGGGTATATACCCAGAAGTGGAATTGCTGGATCATCTGGTAATTCTATTTTAATTTTTTGAGCAAACTCCATATTGTTTTCCACAGCGGCTGCACCATTTTACAGTCCCACCAGCAGTGCACAAGAGTTCCAATTTCTCCACGTCCTCACCAAACCTTGTTATTTTCTGTTCGTTTGATAGTAGCCATCCCAATGGGTGTGAGATGGTATCTCATTGTGGTTCTGATTTCCATTTCCCTCATGATTAGTGATGTTGAGCATCTTTTCACGTGCTTACTGGCTATTTGTATATCTTCTTCGGGGAAATGTTTATTCAAGTCCTATGCCCGTTTTTTAATTGGATTGTTTGTTTTTTGTTGTTGAGTTATGGGGAGTTCTTTATATATTCTGGATATTAACATCTTATCAGATATGTGATTTGCAAATATTTTCTTCTATTCAGTGGGTTGCCTTTTCACTCTATTGATTCACTTTTAAGGACTCTTGTGATTATATTGGGCCAACCAGATAATCCAGGATCATCTCTCCACCTTTCGGGGGCTGTTATTCTGCTTACCACAGGCCTCATCTCCCTGCTCTGGCCTCAGCTAGGGCCTGTTTCTCTGTGTCCTTCATCAGCAGCTGAAAGAGACATACATTATCCCACATTGCTCATGGGTACCTGGCCTTCCCTGCATGGATTTGTACCATCTGCTTTGGTCTTGGTTTCTGCCCAGACTTGGAGAATAGAGAGGTCAGCATCTGGTGGGTGGGCAATGGGCACCTTCATCTGCCTCTGAGTCCCCAGTCCCCTGTGACCACCCAAAGCCCCTGGAGTTGGGTGGGGGCAGGAAAGGGCTTCTGTTTGCTCTGAGCATGGTTCCCTTTCTCCCACAAATGCTCCTCCTCATGCATGCCTCTAGCTCCTCGCTCACTACCCAACTGTCCTACTGTCTAACCCTTGTTGCTCCCATTATTTGTTATATGGTTGTCAGTCAGTAGTCCAGAAAAGTACAGTAAGGTCAAAGGTAAAATTTTTAGAAATCACTGGTGTTGTAAACAAATGTTGAACTCAATTTAATGATATGGATGCTGAAGTGTAGGGGACAGTGACTGATGTCTGTAATTTACTGTTTTGGTAGAAACTCAGTCACTTACTTTAATTAATTAATTTTTCCAGCTTTATTGAGGTATAATTGACATATAACGCTGTGTAAGTTTAAGGTATACAATGTGATAATTTGATACACATATGTATTATGAAATGATTACCACGATAAGGTTAAACACCTTCATCACCTCACCTGATTACCATTTTTTTATGTGTGTGGTGAGAACATTTAACGTTTACTTTCTTAGCAACTTTCACCTATAATATACAGTATGATTAACTATAGTCACCATGCTGTACATTAGATCCCCAGAACTTATTCATCTTATAACTGGAAGTTTGTACCCTTTGACCAACATCTCCCCGTTTCCTCCACCCCTAGCTCCTGGCAACCACCATTCTAGTCTCTGTTTCTATGAGTTCAGCTTTTTTAGATTCCACATATAAGTGAGATCATACAGTACTTGTCTTCCTCTGTCTCATTCACTTCACTTAGCATTCTGCCTTCAAGGCCCATCCATATTATTGCAAATGGTGGGATTTCCTTCTTTTTTGTGATGAATAATATTCCATTGTGTATGTATACACACACCCCCCCCCCACGTGTATATACACACATGTGCACACCACATTTTCTTTATCCATTCATCCGTCTATGGACACTTTGGTTATTTCCACGTCTTGGCTATTGTGAATAATGCTGTAGTGAACATGGGGTGCAGATATCTCTTTGAGATACTGATTTCATTTCTTTTGGATGTATATCCAGAAGTGGAATTGCTGGATCATATGGTAGTTCTATTTTAAATTTCTTGAGGAACCTCCATACTGTTCTCCATAGTGGCTGCACCAATTTACATTCCCACTGACAGTGTACGAGGGTTCCCTTTTCTCTACATCCTCGCCAGCACTTGTTATCTCATATCTTTTTGATAATAGCCATTTTAACAAGTGTGAGGTGATATTTCATTGTGGTTTTGATTTGCATTTCCCTGATGATTAGTGATATTGAGCATCTTTTTATGTACCCATTGGTCATTTTTATGTCTTCTTTGGAAAAATGTGTATTCAGGTCCACTGCCCATTTTTTTTATTGATGTCATAATAGTTTATAGCATTGTGAAATTTTAGTTGTACATTATCGTTTGTCAGTCACCATATAAATGCGTCCCTTCACCCCTTGTTCCCACCTCCCATCCCCCTGGTAACCACCAAACTGTTCTCTCTGTCTGTGTGTTAGTTTATCTTCCACATATGAGTGAAATAATGTGGTGTTTGTCTTTCTCTGTCTGGCTTATTTCACTTAACATGATACTCTCCAGGTCCATCCATGTTGTTGCAAATGGGATGATTTTGTCTTTTTTTATGGTTGAGTAGTATTGCATTGTATATATATACCACATCTTCTTTATCTGATCATCAGTCGAGGGACACTTGGGTTGCTTCCACTTCTTGGCTATAGTGAATAATGCTGCAATGAACATAGGGGTGCATAAGCCTCTTTGGATTGTTGATTTCAAGTTCTTTGGATAAATACCCAGTAGTGGGATAGCTGGATCATAAGGTATTTCTATTTTTAATTTTTTAAGGAATCTCCATACTGTTTTCCATAGAAGCTGCACTAGTTTGCATTCCCACCAGCAGTGAATTAGGGTTCCCGTTTCTCCACAACCTCTCCAACATTCGTTATTTTTTGTCTTAATGATTATAGCCATTCTAGCGGGTGTAAGATGATATCTTAGTGTAGTTTTGATTTGCATTTCCCTGATGATTAGTGATGTTGAACATCTTTTCATGTGCCTATTGGCCATCTGTTTATCTTCCTTGGAAAAACGTCTGTTCATATCCTCTGCCCATTTCTTGATTGGGTTGTTTGTTTTTTTGTTGTTCAGTTGTGTGAGTTCTTTTTATGTTACAGAGATTAACCCCTTGGATATATGATTTGCAAATATTTTCTCTCAGCTGGTGGGTTGTCTTTTCATTTTGACCCTGGTTTCATTTGCCTTGCAGAAGCTCTTTAGTCTGATGAAATCCCATTTGTTTATTTTTTCTTTTGTTTCCCTTGTATGAGTAGACATGGTATTCAAAAAGATCCCTCTATGACTGATGTCAAAGAGTGTACTGCCTATATTTTCTTCCAGGAGTTTTATAGTTTCAGGTCTTACCTTCAAGTCTTTGATCCGTTTTGTGTTACTTTTTGTGTATGGCGAAAGAAAATGGTCTACTTTCATTCTTTTGCATGTGGCTGTCCAGTTTTCCCAGCACCATTTATTGAAGAGACTTTCCTTTCTCCATTGTGTATTCTTAGCACCTTTGTGGAGGATTAGCTGTCTGTAGATGTGTGGTTTTATTTCTGGGCTTTCAATTCTGTTCCATTGATCTATGTGTCTGTTTTTGTACCAGTACCATGCTGTTTTGATTACTATCGCTTTGTAGTATATTTTGAAGTCAGGGATTGTGATGCCTCCAGCTTTGTTGTTTTTTCTCAGGATTGCTTTAGCTATTCGGGGTCTTTTGTTGCCCCATATGAATTTTAGTATTTTTTGTTCTATTTCTGTGAAGAATGTTGTTGGGATTCTGATTGGGATTTCATTGAATCTGTAGATTGCTTTAGGTAGTATGGACATTTTAACTATGTTTATTCTCCCAATCCATGTGCGTGGGATATCTTTCCATTTCTTTATGTCATCATCAATTTCTTTCAATAATGCCCCATAGTTTTCATTGTATAGGTCTTTCACCTCCTGGGTTAAATTTATTCCTAGATATTTTCTTCTTTTTGTTGTGATTGTAGAATGGGGTTGTGTTCTTGAGTCTCTTTCTTAGTTCATTATTAGAGTATAGAAATGCAACTGATTTGTTTTGTTTTTTTTTTAAGTAAAATATATTTTTTTATTGATGTTTTAATAGTTTATATCATTGTGAACTTTTGGGTTGTACTTTTTTTGTGTGTGAGATCAGCTCTGTGCTAACATCTGCCAATCCTCCTCTTTTTTTGCTGAGGAAGACTGGCCCTGGGCTAACATCCGTGCCCATCTTCCTCCACTTTATATGGGATGCCACCACAGCATGGCTTGCCAAGCAGTGCGTCAGTGTGCACCCGGGATCTGAACCGGCGAACCCTGGGCCACTGCAGCGGAGCGCGCACACTTAACTACTTTCGCCACCGGGCCGGCCCCCTGGGTTGTAAATTTTTGTTTGTCCATCACCATATATATGTCTCCCTTCACCCCTTGTGCCCACCCCTCTACCCCCATTGCCCCTGGTAACCACAATAGTTTTCTCTGTCCATGTGTTGGTTTATATTCCACATATGAGTGAGATCATACAGTGTTTGTCTTTCTCTTTCTGGCTTATTTCACTTAACATAATACCCTCCAGGCCCATCCATGTTGTAAATGCAACTGATTTTTGTAAGTTGATTTTGTACCCTGCAACTTTGCTGTAGTTGTTTATTTCTAATAGTTTTCTGATGGATTCTTTAGGTTTTTCTATATATAAAATCATGTCATCTGTAAACAGTGAGAGTTTCACTTCTTTGTTGCCTATTTGGATTCCTTTTATTCCTCTTTCTTGCCTAATTGCTCTGGCCAAAACCTCCAGTACTATATTGAATAAGAGTGGTGAGAGTGGGCACCCTTGTCTTGTTCCTGTTCTCAAAGTAATGGCTTTCAGTTTTCTCTGTTGACTATGATGTTGGCTGTGGGTTTGTCATATATGACCTTTATTATGTTGAGGTACTTTCCTTCTATACCCATTTTGTTGAGAGTTTTTATCATAAATTGTTGTTGGATCTTATCAAATGCTTTCTCTGCATCTATTGAGATAATCATGTGGTTTTTATTCCTTGTTTTGTTAATATAGTGTATCACATTGGTTGATTTGCGGATGTTGAACCATACCTGTGTCCCTGGTATAAATCCCGCTTGATCATGGTGTATGATCTTTTTAATGTATTCCTGTATTCAATTTGCCAATATTTATTTTGTTGAGGATTTTTGCACCTGTGTTCATCAGCGATATTGGCCTGTAGTTTTCCTTCTTTGTATTGTCGTTGTCTGGCTTTGGTATCAGGGTGATATTGGCTTCATAGAATGTGTTAGAAAGTGTTCCATCTTCCTCTAGTTTTTGAAATAGTTTGAGAAGGATAGGTATTAAATCTTCTTTGAATGTTTGGTAAAATTCTCCAGAGAAGCTGTCTGGTCCTGGACTTTTATTTTTTGGGAGATTTTTGATTACTGTTTCAATTTCTTTACTTGTGATTGGTCTATTCAGATTCTCTATTTCTTCTTGGTTCAGTATTGGGAGGTTGTATGAGTCTAAGAATTTATTCATTTCTTCTAGATTGTCCAGTTTGTTGGCATATAGTTTTTCATAGTATTCTCTTGTAATCCTTTGTGTTGCTGTAGTATCCATTGTAATTTCTCCTCTTTCATTTATAATTTTGTTTATTTGAACCTTCTCTCTTTTTTTCTTAGTGAGTGTGGCTAAGGGTTTGTCAATTTTTTTTTTGTTTTTTTACAATCTTTGTGAATATATTTAGGGAAAGTCACTAAATGAATAGACCACTACCAGCTTCAACGACTTTTTTTTTTTTTAATTTTAATAGTATATGTATATATATATTTTTGTTGATGTTTTAATGGTTTCTAACATTGTGAAATTTTGGGTTGTACATTTTTGTTTGTCCATCACCATATATACGACTCCCTTCACCCCTTGTGCCCACCCCCCACCCCCCACCCCCACTGCCCCTGGTAACCACAGTCCAGTTTTCTCTGTCCATGTGTTGGTTTATATTCCACATATGAGTGAGATCATACAGTGTTTGTCTTTCTCTTTCTGGCTTATTTCACTTAACATAATACACTCCAGGCCCATCCATGTTGTTGCAAATGGGACGATTTTGTCTTTTTTTATGGCTGAGTAGTATTCCATTGTATATATATACCACATTTTCTTAATCCAATCGTCAGTCGAGGGACACTTAGGTTGCTTCCACTTCTTGGCTATGGTGAATAATGCTGCAATGAACAGCATTAGAGGGGTGCATAAGCCTCTTTGGATTGTTGATTTCAGGTGCGTTGGATAGATTCCCAGTAGTGGGATGGCTGGATCATAGGGCATCTCTATTTTTAATTCTTTGAGGAATCTCCATACCGTTTTCCATAGAGGCTGCGCCAATTTGCATTCCCACCAGCTGTGTATGAGGGTTCCTGTTTCTCCACATCCTCTCCAACATTTGTTGTTTTTTGTCTTGGTGATTATAGCCATTCTAACGGGCGTGAGGTGGTATCTTAGTGTTGTTTTGATTTGCATTTCCCTGATGATTAGTGATGTTGAGCATGTTTTCATGTGCCTATTGGCCATCTGTATATCTTCCTTGGAGAAGTGTCTGTTCATTTCCTCTGCCCATTTTTTGATCGGGTTGTTTGTTTTTTTGTTGTTTAGTTGTGTGAGTTCTTTATATATTATGGAGATCAACCCCTTGTCAGATGTATGTTTTGCAAATATTCTCTCCCAGCTGGTTGGTTGTCTGTTCATCTTGATTCTGGTTTCATTTGTCTTATAAAAGCTCTTTAATCTGATAAAGTCCCACTTGTTTATTTTTTCTTTAGTTTCCCTAGTCTGGGTAGGCATGTCATCCGAAAAGATTCCTTTAAAACCAATGTCAAATAGTGTGTTGCCTATATTTTCTTCTATGAGTTTTATAGTTTCAGGTCTCACCTTCAGGTCTTTGATTCATTTTCAGTTAATTTTTGTGAATGGCGATAGCACATGTGAATGAAAGCACTTTCATTCTTTTGCATGTGGCTGTCCAGTTTTCCCAACACCATTTATTGAAGAGACTTTCCTTTCTCCATTGCATGTTCTTAGCACCTTTGTCAAAAATTAGCTGTCCGTATATGTGTGGTTTTATTTCTGGGCTTTCAATTCTGTTCCATTGATCTGTGTGTCTGTTTTTGTACCAGTACCATGCTGTTTTGATTACTATTGCTTTGTAGTATGTTTTGAAGTCAGGGATTGTGATGCCTCCTGCTTTGTTCTTTTTTCTTAGGATTTCTTCAGCTATTCGGGGTCTTTTGTTGCCCCATATAAATTTTAGTATTCTTTTTTCTATTTCTGTGAAGAATGTCATTGGGATTCTGATTGGGATTGCATTGAATCTGTAGATTGCTTTAGGTAATGTAGACATTTTAACTATGTTTATTCTTCCAATCCACGTGCATGGGATATCTTTCCATTTCTTTATGTCATCATGGATTTCTTTCAATAATGTCTTATAGTTCTCATTGTATAGGTCCTTCACCTCCTTGGTAAGATTTATTCCTAGGTATTTTATTCTTTTTGATGCAATTGTAAATGGTATTATCTTTTTGAGCTCTCTTTCTGTTAGTTCATTATTAGCATACAGAAATGCAACTGATTTTTGTAGATTGATTTTGTACCCTGCAACTTTGCTGTAGTTGTTGATTGTTTCTAATAGTTTTCCAACAGATTCTTTAGGGTTTTCTATATATACAATCATGTCATCTGCAAATAGTGAGAGTTTCACTTCTTCGTTACCTATTTGGATTCCTTTTATTCCTTTTTCTTGCCTAATTGCTCTGGCCAAAACCTCCAGTACTATGTTGAACAGGAGTGGTGAGAGTGGGCAGCCCTGCCTCGTTCCTGTTCTCAGAGGAATGGCTTTCAGTCTTTCCCTGTTGAGTATGATGTTGGCTGTGGGTTTGTCATATATGGCCTTTATTATGTTGAGGTACTTTCCTTCTATTCCCATTTTATTGAGAGTTTTTATCATAAATGGATGTTGTATCTTGTTAAATGCCTTCTCTGCGTCTATTGAGATGATCATGTGGTTTTTATTCTTTGTTTTGTTGATGTGATGTATCACGTTGATTGATTTGTGAATGTTGAACCATCCCTGCGTCCCTGGTATAAATCCCACTTGATCATGATCATGGTGTATGATCTTTTTAATGTATTGTTGTATTCGATTTGCCAATATTTTGTTGAGGATTTTTGCATCAATGTTCATCAGCGATATTGGCCTGTAATTTTCTTTCTTTGTATTGTCTTTGTCTGGTTTTGGTATCAGGGTGATGTTGGCCTCGTAGAATGATTTAGGAAGTGTTCCATCTTCCTCTATTTTTTGGAATAGTTTGAAAAGGATGGGTATTAAATCTTCTTTGAATGTTTGGTAAAATTCACTGGAGAAGCCATCTGGTCCTGGACTTTTATTTTTTGGGAGGTTTTTGATTACTATTTCAATCTCTTTACTTGTTATTGGTCTATTCAGATTCTCCATTTCTTCTTGGTTCAATTTTAGGAGGTTGTATAAGTCTAAGAATTTATCCATTTCTTCTAGATTGTCCAATTTGTTGGCATATAATTTCTCATAGTATTCTCTTATAATCCTCTGTATTTCCGTGGTATCCGTTGTAATTTCTCCTCTTTCATTTCTAATTTTATTTACTTGAGCCTTTTCTCTTTTTTTCTTAGTAAGCCTGGCTAAGGGTTTGTCGATTTTGTTTATCTTCTCGAAGAACCAACTCTTTGTTTCATTAATCCTTTCTACTGTTTTTTGGTCTCAATTTCATTTATTTCTGCTCTGATTTTTATTATTTCTCTCCTTCTGCTGGCTTTGGGCTTTGTTTGTTCTTCTTTTTCTAATTCTGTTAGGTCTAGTTTAAGGTTGCTTATTTGGGATTTTTCTTGTTTGTTAAGGTGGGCCTGTATGGCTATGAGTTTCCTTCTCAGGATCACTTTTGCTTCATCCCATATAAATTGGTATGGTGTATTTTCATTTTCATTTGTCTCCATATATTTTTTGATTTCTCCTTTAATACCTTCAATGATCCATTGGTTGTTCAGTAGCATGTTGTTTAGTCTCCACATCTTCGTCACTTTCCTACTTTTTTTTTGGTTGGTTGATTTCCAGTTTCATAGCATTATGGTCGGAAAAGATGCTTGTTATTATTTCAATCTTCTTAAATTTATAGAGGCATGCCTTGTTTCCCAACATATGGTCTATCCTTGAGAATGTTCCCTGCATGCTTGAGAAGACTGTGTAATCTGCTGTGTTTGGATGGAGTGCTCTATATCTGTCTATTAAGTCCATCTCGTCTAGTTTTTCATTTAAGTCCACTATTTCCTTATTGACTTTCTATCTGGATGATCTATCCATTGATGTAAGTGGGGTAGTAAGATCCCCTACTATTATTGTGTTGTTGTTAATATCTCCTTTTAGGTTTGTTAATAGTTGCTTTATGTACTTTGGTGCTTCTGTGTTGGGTACATATGTATTTATAAGTGGTATGTTTTCTTGGTGGAGTGTGCCTTTTATCCTTATATATTGCCCCTCTTTGTCTCTCATTACCTGTTTTATCCTGAAGTCTACTTTGTCTGATATAAGTATGGCAACACCTGCTTTCTTTTGTTTGCCATTAGCTTGGAGTATTCTCTTCCATACTTTCACTCTGAGCCTGTGTTTGTCTTTAGAGCTGAGATGTATTTCCTGGAGGCAGCCTATTATTGGATCTTGTTTTTTAATCCGTCCCGCCACTCTGTGTCTTTTGATCAGAGAATTCAATCCATTTACTTTTAGAGTGATTATTGATATATGAGGGCTTAACATGGCTATTTTATTGCTCATTTTCTGGTTCTTTTGCATTTCCTTTGTTTCTCATCTCATGTGTTTTGGATACCAATTCAGTTTGGTAGTTCTGTATGATGGTTTTCTTAGTTTTCTCTTTATTTACCATATATGTCTCTGTTATGATTATTTGTTTAGTGGTTACCATGAGGTTTCTATAAAAACCTGATAGTGAGATAGTCCATTATCTGATGGCCTCTTGTTTCCTTAGACTAAGTCGATTCCATCTCTTTCCCCTTCCCCTTCTAAGTTATTGTTGTCACAACTTATTCTATCTTGTGTTGTGAGTTTGTGGTTAAAGTGATGAAATTATATTTACTTTTGGTGTTTTCCTTCCTTTTATCTCTGATGTTACAATTAAGTGTTTGCTAACCTGTTCCGATAGAGAGCTGCCATTTTTCTGATTTTTTTCTACCTATTTTTCTCCTTGCTCAATGCTCTGTAACCCCTTTCCTTTTTTTTTTGTTTCCAGGTATGAAGGGTTTCTTGAGCATTTCTTGTGGGGTGGGGTCTTGTGGCAATGAACTCTCTTAGCTTCTGATTGTCTGGGATAGTTATTATTTCTCCATCATGTCTGAAGGATATCTTCGCTGGATAGAGTACTCTTGGCTGAAAGTTTTTGTCTTTCAGAATTTTGAGTATATCACTCCACCCTCTCCTAGCCTGTAAAGTTTCTGCCAAGAAATTGGCTGAGAACCTGATAGGAATTCCTTTGTGCATAATTTTTTTTTGTCTTGCTGCCCTTAATATTTTTTCTTTGTCATTGACTTTTGCGAGCTTTACTACTATATGCCTTGGAGAGGGTCTTTTCATGTTGATATATTTAGGAGATCTATTCACTTCATTCACTTGTATTTCCAGCTCCTTGCGCAGGTTTGGGAAGTTCTCAGCTATTATTTCTTTGAACAAGTTCTCTATACCTTTTTCCCTCTCTTCTTCCTCTAGAATACCTATAAGCCTTATGTTGCATTTCCTAATTGAGTTGGATATTTCTCGGAGAATTTCTTCATTTCTTTTTAGTTTTAGTTCTCTCTCCTCCTCCATCTGGAGCATTTCTGTATTCCTATCCTCAATATTTCTAATTATTTCCTCCATATTGTCAGCTCTGTTCTTTGAAGATTCCAGATTTTTCTTTATCTCCTCCATTCTATTTTTCATTGCCAACATTTCTGATTGGTTTTTCTTTAAAAAGAGTTTCAGTCTCTTTTGTGAAGTAGTTCCTGATTTCATTGAATTGTCTATCTGTATTTTCTTGTAATTCATTGAGCTTTTTTATGATAGCTATTTTGAATTCTCTGTCATTTAGGTTATAAATTTCTGTGCCTTCAGGATTGATTTCTGGGTGCTTGTCATTTTCCTTCTGGTCTGGAGATTTAATATGTTTTTGCATACTGCTTGAGGGCATGGGCTTATTTTTCCCCATGCTGAAAATATCAGGCTGCAGGTTCCAGTTTCCACCACTGGGTAGGAATCAAGAGTTGTGTATTCTGAGCCTGCCGCAGTCCGCAGGCGCTCTGGCCTACCCCCTGTGCTGGTGTGCTGGGCGGGAGGAGGGGCTCTTTCTTTTGCCTGTCTGATCCTGGGGGCTTCTCACTCTTCCCTCGCTATCTCCTCTCGTAGGTTGCTAGCTTGATGAAGACACCCCCTCAACAGTTCAGTCCCCTCCATATGGGAATTTCCCACTGACTGTTAGAGAACTTGGAGAGCGGCAATTTTCCTGTGGAGGGCCAGCCCTCCTGCCTCTCTCTGAGAACCGTGCAGTCCCAGTCCCAGGGTCGCTATCATTGGAGAAGGAGAGGAGTTCTCCTTACCTCCTTCCACTTCCTCTGGGGGTTCCAGCACCTCCACCTTCAAATGTAAAGCTGTGTGGGCCTCTCAGACATCTTTTGTGTTGTGTGAATGTCTTCTGTTGGTGTATGAATGTCTTTTCTGTTGTATCCTGGGGGGGAGAGTCTAAGGAGGATAGCTTACTCTGCCATGATGCTGGCGTCACTCCCAGGTTAATTTTCCCCTGCCCATTTTTTAATAGGATTATTTGTTTTTTTTGTTATTGAGTCGTATGAGTTCCTTATATGTTTTGGATATTAACCCCTTACCAGATATATGGTTTGTAGATATTTTCTCCCATTCTGTAGGTTGCCTTTTCATTTTACTGATTGTTTCCTTTGCTGTGCAGAAGCTTTGTAGTTTGATGTAATCCCACTTAGTTATTTCTGCTTTTGTTGCTTGTGGTTTTCATGTCATTTCCAAAAAATCATTGCCAAGACCAGTGTCAAAGAGCTTTTCCTCTATGTTTTGTTCTAGAATTCTTATAGTTCAGGTCTTACAGTTAAGTCTAATCCATTTCAAGTTAATTTTTGTGAGTGGTGTAAGATAGGGGTCCAATATCATTCTTTTGCATGTGAGTGTCCAGTTTTCCCAACATTTATTGAAGAGACTATCCTTTCCTCATTGAGTATTCTTGACTCTTTCATCAAATATTAGTTGACCATATCTGCATGGGTTTATTTCTGAACTCTTGATTCTATTTCATTGGTCTATGTGCCAGTAGCATACTGTTTTGATGACTGTAGCTTTGTAGTATAGTTTGAAACCAGAAAGTGTGATGCCTCTAGCTTTGTTCTTTCTCAGGATTGCTTTGGCTATTTGAGGTTCCATATGAATATTAGGGGTTTTTTTTCTATTTCTGTGAAAAATGCCATTAGAAATTTGATAGGAATTGTAGTGAATCTAGAGATGGCTTTGGGTAGTATGTCCATTTTAATATTATTCTTCTAATCCATGAACATGGAATATCTTTCCATTTATTTGTGTCTTCTTCAGTTTCTTCCATCAATGTCTTTTAATTTTCAGTGTACAGATCTTTCACCTCCTTGATTAAATTTGTTCCTAAGTATTTTATTGTTTTTGCTGCTATTGTAAGTAGGATTGTTTCTTTATTTCTTTTTTAGATAGTTTGTTGTTAGTGTATAGAAACACAACTGATTTTTATATGTTGATTTTGTATGCTGCAACATTACTGAGTTCATTGATTAATTCTAACAGTTTTTTGGTGGAGTTTTAGGATTTTCTATACATAAGATCATATCATCTGCAAACAGAGACAATTTTGCTTCTTCCTTTCTGATTTGGATGCATTTTGTTTATTTTTCTTGCCTGATTGCTCTGGCTAGGACTTCCAGTACAATTTTGCATAGGAATGGTGAGAGTGGGCACACTTGTCTTGTTCCTGACCTCAGAGGAAACACTTTCAGTTTTTCACCATTGAGTAGGGTGTTAGCTATGGGCTTGCCATGTCTGGCCTTTATTATATGAAGTATGTTTCTATACACAATTTGTTGGAGTTTTTATCATGAAGGAATGTTGAATTTTCTCATATGCTTTTTCTGCTTCTTTTGAGATGTGATTTTTATCATTTCATCCTACTGATGTGATGTATCATATCACATTAATTATTGATTTGCATGTGTTGAACCATCCTGGCATCCCAGGGATAAATCCCACTTGATCATGTTGTATGATCCTTTTACTATGCTGTTGAATTTGGTTTGCTAGTATTTTGTTGAGAATTTTTGCATTTACATTCGTCAGGTATATTGGCCTGTAGTTTTCTTTTCTTGTCCTGCTTTAGTATCAGTGTAATGCTGGTTTTGTAAAATGAGTTTGGGAGTATTCCCTCTTCTTCAGTTTTTTGGAAGAGTTTGAGAAGGATTGATATTAATTCTTCTTTAAATGTTTGGTAGAATTCACCAGTGAAACCATCTGGTCCTGGGCTTTTCTTTGTTGGGAGGTTTTTGATCACTGATTCAATCTCCTTGCTCATTATTGGTGTGTTCAGATTTTCTATTTCTTCATGATTCAGTCTTGGTAGGTTGCATGTTTCTGGGAATTTATCCATTTCTTCTAGGTTATCCAATTTGTTGGCATATAATTGTGCGTAGTACTCTCTTATGATCCTTTGTATTTCTGTGGTATCCCTTGTAATGTTTCCTCTTTCCTTTCTGATTTTATTTATTTGAGTCTTCTCTCTTTTTTCTTAGTCTAGCTAAAGGTTTGCCAATTTTTTTTTTCTTTTCGAAAAACCAGCTCTTAGTTTCTTTGATCTTTTCTATTGTTTTCCTGGTCTCTATTTCATTTATTTCTGCTTTAATCTTTATTATTTCCTTCCTTTTGCTAATTTTGGGCTTAGTTGTTCTTCTTTTACTAGTTCCTTGGTTTTAGGAAATTTTAGCAAATTAGGTTGATTTTTAACAAATTAGGCTGTGATCTTTCTTTTTTCTTAATGTAGGTGTTTATTGATGTAAACTTCCCTCTTAGAACTGCTTTTGTTGCATCTCATAAGTTTTGATATGGGTGCTTCCATTTTTGTTAGGCTGTGATCTTTCTTTTTTCTTAATGTAGGTGTTTATTGCTGTAAACTTCCCTCTTAGAACTGCTTTTGTTGCATCTCATAAGTTTTGATATGGATGCTTCCATTTTTGTTTGTTTCAAGATATTTTTTGATTTCCCTTTTGACTTCCTCTTTGACCCATTGGTTATTCAGGAATGTGTTATTTAATTTCCACATATTTGTGAATTTTCCAGTTTTCCTCCTGCTATTGATTTCTAGTTTCATACCATTGTGGTCAGAAAAGATACTTGGTATGATTTCAGTCTTCTTAAATTTGCTAAGACTTGTTTTATGTGTAATTTACTTTGAAATGCATCAAAAATAGGCTGGATTGTTGGACGGATAAAGGGATGTATAGATAGACAGATGTGTGATGAAATAAGGATAGTAAATGTTAATGGTAGAATAGCCATGGATACATGGCTATTCATTGTCATAGTTCTTCAAGTTTATGTTTGAAAATTCTCATGATAAAATGTTTGAAAAAAATTGCTGCTAATGTCGTTACCCAGGGAGAGCTGGCCTTTCATTCATTTACATATATATTTACATATATATATCTATATATGCACCAAGTGTTCTCAACCACTGGTAATGTCTGCAGACATTTTTGATTATTATGACTGGGGCAGTGCTGCTAGCATCTAGTGGGTAGAGGCCAGGGATGCTGCTAAACATCCTCCAATGCGTAGGACAGCCCCCACCACAAAGAATGGTCCAGCCCCAAATGTCAATGGTGCTGAGCTTGAGAAACCCTGAAAATATATGTATATTCATTCATATAAATGTATATATATGCATATTTTATGCTTACATATATTAAATGTTTTTTACATTATCATATTTTAATGGTGATCATAGACAAATATGCTGTGATTTATTGTGCCCAGCTGTATTTGGACATTTTTGGGGAGTTTACCAATCCTTTGTATACCTCAGTAGAATCTGAGGCTTCCCTGTCAGAAGAACCTCTGTTCTGTGTTGTGGAAGTCCCTTCAGGGAAGACTAATTGGTCATCCTCCCAACCAACTTGGGTGTCAACATTCTTTGTGGCTGGGGCATTTGTTCTGGGGCTGTTCAGGGGTTGTCATCTTTCCTTTGAGTACTTTTTCCTCAGTGGCTGTGGTAAGCAGAGGCAGTAGCCAGCAGTGTGGCATCTCACTAGCCTTGGGTCAGTGTTGAGCTGCCCAAGCTTGGATTTGGGATGGGGACAGAGAGCCATGTGCCCCCCATGCTCTGGCCCGAGTTCTGCTGAGTTCCTAAGGACACAACCTGACCTTAACCTCTGTCTTCTCCTTTCAAATATAGGCCTCTCCTTCTGATGAAAAGAGAAAGCAAGAATGGACTACAGTCACCAAACTTCCCTAGTCCCCTGTGGACAAGATAAATACATTTCCAAGTAAGATTTTTTGCTATAGTGTTGTGTCCCCAGTCCCATGTGGACGGAAGCTGCTGGCAGAGGTGCCTCTTCTGTATGTGAGAGAGCTGGGCTCTCATGTGTGAGAAGGGGCTGAGCAGCTGAGTGGGGCCTAGTGAGAGCATCAGCAAGGTTGCTGCTGTAGATAAATACATACCCCAGAGCCTGACCATAGAGAGTGAAGTAAAGGGGGGCCTGAAGACACGGCTCTTTTGGGGGCTCGAAAGAGATGGTGTCCTGGAGGGCTTCCAGGAGGAAGAGTTAGTGATGGCTGCTCACTGTCCTGTCTGTGGTGTCCCCTGGGGTGAGTTCTGGCTGGGTTGTGTCCCTGTGCTGCTGGGGTTCTGGCTAAAATGGCACAAGTGCCTCCTGAACAGAACAAAGTAGTTTCATTACTTTATATGCACTAAAATCTCTTGAATGTGACAGGGGCTGAGCCAAAATGGACTTTTTTGAACTATAAGTGTGAGGATATATTTTTATATCCAGCATAGAGATTTGTACGTCCTGGATGCTCTCTATCTTAACTAAGTGTTTAGTTTATCTGAGACCAAATTGTTTTAAGTCCTTTAGACACACTTGGCCACATAGAGACACACAGTTGTGTGAGATACACACATTCTTATCTCCATTGAAGGGTTTCCCCAGGGACTTCTCCTGACCAGTAACTTAAATCCTAGTTTCAGATCTGTGCGTTCAAAAGTACCAAACAGCTTTTGTTTTAGGTTATTTGGAGTCACATTTTTCACAAATTCATTTCGGCTTACGTAGAATTACTCCGGTTTATCTAGGTTTAACTTGTCAGGAGTTTCTGGGTGTTTCCAGGCGGTTTTGACCTCTGGCATGTCCCCAGATCTCTCCATTGAGGGGCTGGATTTAGAGGGACCGAACCCTGTTGCCTCTTGCCTGAGAACAGGCAAAAGCACACAGCAGTCTCCTTGAGCCTCTCTCCTCTCCCAGCCCTCATGTGCTTTTAGGTAAAAGTTGATTAGACTGTTCTCACCCTGATTCAACCTGAGGGTGTGGAGCCCTCTCTCTCCCATGTTCAGTAGAACTATGCTCCCAGGTGGGCCACCTGGAAACCAGTATTTAGCAGCTAAGGAGGCCTGATACCAGCCTTCAGAGAGGGGTTTTTATGTTAAAATTTTTTTTAATAAACTGAAAGCACCTAGAATAGAATAAAAAGATAAAAGCACCTAGAATGGAATACTCCCAGGATACACAAGCCCCTCATGCCCACTTCCAGTCACTGCTCCCCAAGGTGATCCACTATCCTGAATTCAACACCCATTTCCAACTTTATATAATTGGATCATATGATATGTGCTCTTTTGTGTCTGGCTGCTTTTACTCAACACGATATTTGTGAGATTCATCCATGTTGTGTGTAGTTCATTCGTGTTCTCATCACTGTATAATATTCCCTTGTGTGACTGTAGCTCTCTTTATTCATCCATTCCACTGTCATGGGAGTTTGTAAGTTTTTAAACTTTAGACATGTTAAGGTCATGTCTATAAAGCATAAGTCAGTGGGAGCCAGATCTATTCCTTTGAATTTTCTGGAAAGCCTAGAAGTTTCTGAGTCTTGCGAAGGTCTGTAGTTAACTGTCCTTTCCTAACTCACAGCATGTGTGAGGGAGGAAAGGCTGTGGAGAGCCAGGGAAACCCTGTGGGTGGGCTTTGAAGTGCGTTTGCCTCTCCGAATCTGTGACTTGTGAAGGCCTGCTTACTTAGCTTGGGTTTGGGGAGTGTTGGCAGAGCTGCCAGCGTGCACCAGCAGACCGGGCCTGCCTTGGTTTCTGGAGTTGCTCCTCACATTCAGTCTGTTCTAGGTAGTGTTTATTCTTGACCTTGATCCTGGGGGAAGATGGTGATGAGGGTGGTGGCAGAACTCTGTGTGTGTGTATGTGTGTGTGTGTGTGTGCGGGCACGTGTGTACACACGTGTGGATGAACACCCAGACTGGGGAGACTGAGGCCAGGTTAGAGGTGAGAAAAAGAGGGTGCGACTGCATTCTAAGTGGCTCCAGCTGAGAATGTCACACCTCTTGTATTTTTCCCTTAAGGAAGGAACTTCTCCTGCATCTGAAGACCTACAACTTGTACTATGAAGGCCAGAATTTGCAGCTCCGACACCGTGAGGTACGGAGTCCCCGGGGAAGATCTGTTAGCTCCTTCCCTGCTGGGCCAGCCCAGTCTTTGTCTCCACGTGTCCTGGTCTGAGGATCCCTGCCCCTCCTGCCACACTGAGTGGCCTCTCATTTAGGATGTTAGTGGGAGTCCCTGGAGATCTTTGGAAGGAGACCCCAGGTCCAGTTTTGTTCGAAAAGGGATGAGCTTTTCTGTTCCAGAGACATTCCTGTGGGTATGTGGCTGGGCTAGCACCAGCCTCAGAGTGGGGGTCCTCCAAAGGGAAGCTTTCTTGAAATAACCCTTTCAGATGGCTCTCAAGCTGGCTTGCTCTTCTTGGCTAATTCAGGAACCTTATCCAGTCCTCTGTGTTTACACATCTGGGCCCCAGTCCTATTGCCATAGTAATCTAGGCAAGCCACATAAGCTCTGGGAGGTAACTCTTGGTCCTTCCCCACAACTGCAGCAGTCTTCCTAGGGTGCCTTCTTGGAATGCCCTTTGTTATCCATCTGTCTTTCCCCAGCCCCTGTCCTGAATCTAAGCTTACTCATCCTGTATCCATTTCTGTAAAGCCTCCTATCAGATAGATGGTGAGTTATATAGAAGCCTGGTAGAGTAACTTATACTCAAGTGTTCTTGACTGATAAGAAGGTGTGTGTAATACCCTTCTAAACACATTTTTCA